>NC_089812.1:31499328-31596828 GCF_029633855.1 Hoplias malabaricus | reverse complement strand
TTATTATTCAATTTATATTTTTCCCTCCTCGTTTTCTTTCTTTTGAAAAGCACTGTGGGGTTTCTAGGCCCCAGTGAAGGCCTAATTATGTTGTTATTTTTAGTTTTTTTCACTCAGCATAATTATTTTATTCCTTCTATATAAACTCTATTAGGAGTCTGATTTCATAGTTAAATACTGGTTGGAAACAAAAGGGTTAAATACACCAAAAATAAGTACTAATAACTCTGTAAACAAACGTAGGATTTAAGGATTTCACTGTGGTATCTAGGCAGACACAGGCTTAAGGCGTCCCATTGGTTGGGACTTCAGAAGCCGAACTGAAGGCCTACTTTTAATTTAATGGAATCAGTCATAGTTTGGCTTGCAGTGGGTGTGTCGTTTTTTTTTTTTTACAAAATTACGTTGCAGTTTTCTGGATGTCTGATGTCTGGTATAGGTGTGTGTGTGTGTGTGTGTGTGTGTGTGTGTGTGCGTGTGTTTGTGTGTGTGTGTTGAGAGAGAGAGAATGTGTGTGTGGTATAGAACGTGTGTGTGTGAGTGTGTGCGTGTGTGTGTGTGTTTTGAGAGAGAGAGACAACCTGTGTGTGGTATAGAACGTGTGCGTGTGTGTGTGTGTGAGTGTGTGTGTGTGCATGTGTGTTGAGAGAGAGAGAGAGAGAGAGAATGTGCATGTGGTATAGAACATGAGTGTATGTGTGTTTGTGTTTGTGTGTGTGTGTGTTGAGAGAGAGAGAGAACGTGTGTGTGTGTGTGTGTCCTATTTTACTTTAGCAGTATCGAAGAGCTGTTTTACCCCTCATTTTAATTCATATTATTTTTCGCATTATTCTATTGTAAACTGGGTACAGGCGAATGCAACATTAAGCGTCTTGCCCACGGACTCGTATTAATGCAGTTTGTTTTCCCATCCGAGCTGGGACTCAAACCCCCTGTAATGTGTAGCTTCTTGATGTTATCCTCTATGCTTCACTGGCCATTAAAGCATTCATTTCACATTGGGTCACCACTTCCACATGTCGCACACTGTAGAAGCTGCATCAGGGACAATATACACTTCTCTGCGTCATTCCCAAGGTCTGTTTACACCTCCGAGCTCTCAGGCGACTGAACTCGTCTCTCACATCGGCTGCTGATGAATACTTTATGCCGCTACACTCTCACTTTAAAGCTGTTTTTGAACTGTCTTCATTTATTTAGCGGCCTTCGTCAAGCTATTTGCACTGTCTGTTGCACTTAAATCTTTAATAGCCGTTTGCACCGGTTAATTTTTAATGTCTCCACTGCATTACCCCCAGTATTTGCAGAGTTTCATGTCGTTCTCAGCGCAGCTCGTCACTATCAGTGTTGTTCTTCTGTACATCAAAGTTCATATAAATGTTACACACAGTGAGGACACAAGTTCGTCCAACAGTTCTGAAGCTGGGGGCACAGATATGGAGTTCGTCCCTCTTTGCTGCTGTAACATCTTCGGCTTTTCTGGGAAGGCCGTGTACTACTTAGAACATTGCTGTCAATATCAGATGGGATTCGGAAACAAGATCATAACTGGGTATTAGTTACTGATGTTGGATGATGAGTTCTGGAGCTCAGACACCACTCCTGCTCATGTCTCGGGGACACCGCTCCACAGCCCACGGATGGGTGGCTTTTGAGATCTTGACAAAGAGACCACCCTCCACTCACACCAATTCTCACCACTTGAGCTGCGTTACACTCTGCATCCACTAGGGGGCAAACTAACTCCAAGCTTCAACACCATCTTCAGCATCAGCGCTCAAGCCTCTTAAATCCCATTCTCCAGCAGCCTATTACTCAAGGCCTGTCTCTTTATTTATTTTAATGATGATGACGAAGACTCGCAATGAATCGCAACCGCAGTCCACAGCTCAGCACCTGGGTCGTTTTTCATTCCCTCCTTTAACGCAGAGCACTGTTTATTCACAGAGCGGGAAATCCATGAGGAAATTGGTTGCAGAGCTGCAGTGAAAACTCCTTGACCAAAGAGAAGGGGCCATAAACTTCTAGCGTTTGAGCTCCTGACAGCAGCAGACTGGAGACATCCATTCCACTTCCTCTCCGACTGTCCATCCCACTGACAGTCAGTCACTCTGACTCGCCTCTGGCTAGAATATGCTTATAGTTACATTCTGATGAATATGGTGATGCTGACGTTAGGCCACATTACTGTCCTCCAGAGCTCGGCGCTTAGCTTTTTCAATTTATTTTACATTTTTAAACAATAGTTGCCATTTGTACAACTCTAACTACTTAATACTTAATACAGTAGACCGCGCAATCCAGCTTAACATTTTAAGTGTGGATACATTTATTCAGCTGTCACCAACCTCTCAATCAACAGCAAATTAAGCGTATCAAGGTATATACTACATTGTAGTTACATATTTATTACCATGTAATAAAATATAATAAAGTACTATATAGTAATTACATATGTATTACTATTTAATAAAAGATAATAAGTACTACATTGTAATTACATATTTATTAACATGTAATAAAAGATATTACAGTACTACATAGTAATTACATATGTATTACTATGTAATAAAAGATAATAAAGTACTACAGTGTAGTTACATATTTATAAACATGTAAGAAATGATAATAAAGTACTACATAGTAATTACATATTTATTATCATGTAATAAAGGAAAAAAGTACTACATAGTAATTACATGTTTATTACCATGTAATAAAAGATAATAAAGTACTACATAGTAATTACATATTTATTACCATGTAATAAAAGATAATAAGTACTACATTGTAGTTACAAATTTATTACCATGTAATAAATGATAATAAAGTACTACATAGTAATTAAATATTTATTATCATGTAGTAAAGGTAAATAAGTACTACATAGTAATTACATGTTTATCACCATGTAAAAAAATATAATAAAGTACTACATAGTAATTACATACTTATTACCATGTAATAAAAGATAATAAAGTACTACATTGTAGTTACAAATTTATTACCATGTAATAAATGATAATAAAGTACTACATAGTAATTAAATATTTATTATCATGTAATAAAGGAAAATAAGTACTACATAGTAATTACATGTTTATCACCATGTAATAAAATATAATAAAGTACTACATAGTAATTACATACTTATTACCATGTAATAAAAGATAATAAAGTACTACATTGTAGTTACATATTTATTACTATGTAATAAAAGATAATAAATTACTACATTGTAGTTACATATTTATTAACATGTAATAAAAGATAATAAAATACTACATTGTAGTTACATATTTATTAACATGTAATAAAAATAAAAAAGTACCACATAGTAATTACATATTTATTACCATGTAATAAAAAATAATAACGTTTTACATTGTAATTACATATTTATTAACATGTAATAAAAGATAATAAAGTACTACATTGTAGTTAGATATTTATTACTATGTAATAAAAGATAATAAAGTACTACATTGTAGTTACATATTTATTACCATGTAATAAAAGATAATAAAGTACTACATTGTAATTGCATATTTATTAACATGTAATAAAAGATAATAAAGTACTACATAGTAATTACATGTTTATTACCATGTAATAAAAGATAATAAAGTACTACATTGTAGTTACATATTTATTACCATGTAATAAATTATAGTAAATTACTACATAGTAGTTACATATTTATTAACATGTAATAAAAGATAATAAATTACTACATTGTAGTTACATATTTATTTCCATGTAATAAAAGCTAATAAAGTACTACATAGTAATTACATATTTATTACCATGTAATAAAAGATAATAAAATACTACATTGTAGTTACATATTTATTAACATGTAATAAAAATAAAAAAGTACCACATAGTAATTACATATTTATTACCATGTAATAAAAAATAATAACATTTTACATTGTAATTACATATTTATTAACATGTAATAAAAGATAATAAAGTACTACATTGTAGTTACATATTTATTACTATGTATCAAAAGATAATAAAGTACTACATTGTAGTTACATATTTATTACCATGTAATAAATTATAGTAAATTACTACATAGTAATTACATGTTTATTACCATGTAATAAAAGATAATAATGTACTACCTAGTATTTACATATTTATTATCACGTAATAAATTATAATAAATTACTACATAGTAATTACATGTTTATTACCATGTAATAAAAGATAATAATATACTACATAGTAAATACATATTTATTACTATGTAATAAAAGATAATAAAGTATTACATTGTAGTTACATATTTATTACCATGTAATAAATGATAATAAAGTACTACATAGTAATTAAATATTTATTATCATGTAATAAAGGAAAATAAGTACTACATAGTAATTACATGTTTATCACCATGTAATAAAATATAATAAAGTACTACATAGTAATTACATACTTATTACCATGTAATAAAAGATAATAAAGTACTACATTGTAGTTACATATTTATTACTATGTAATAAAAGATAATAAAGTACTACATTGTAGTTACATATTTATAAACATGTAATAAAAGATAATAAAATACTACATTGTAGTTACATATTTATTAACATGTAATAAAAATAAAAAAGTACCACATAGTAATTACATATTTATTACCATGTAATAAAAAATAATAACGTTTTACATTGTAATTACATATTTATTAACATGTAATAAAAGATAATAAAGTACTACATTGTAGTTAGATATTTATTACTATGTAATAAAAGATAATAAAGTACTACATTGTAGTTACATATTTATTACCATGTAATAAAAGATAATAAAGTACTACATTGTAATTGCATATTTATTAACATGTAATAAAAGATAATAAAGTACTACATAGTAATTACATGTTTATTACCATGTAATAAAAGATAATAAAGTACTACATTGTAGTTACATATTTATTACCATGTAATAAATTATAGTAAATTACTACATAGTAGTTACATATTTATTAACATGTAATAAAAGATAATAAATTACTACATTGTAGTTACATATTTATTTCCATGTAATAAAAGCTAATAAAGTACTACATAGTAATTACATATTTATTACCATGTAATAAAAGATAATAAAATACTACATTGTAGTTACATATTTATTAACATGTAATAAAAATAAAAAAGTACCACATAGTAATTACATATTTATTACCATGTAATAAAAAATAATAACGTTTTACATTGTAATTACATATTTATTAACATGTAATAAAAGATAATAAAGTACTACATTGTAGTTACATATTTATTACCATGTAATAAATTATAGTAAATTACTACATAGTAATTACATGTTTATTACCATGTAATAAAAGATAATAATGTACTACATAGTAATTACATATTTATTACCATGTAATAAAAGATAATAAAATACTACATTGTAGTTACATATTTATTAACATGTAATAAAAATAAAAAAGTACCACATAGTAATTACATATTTATTACCATGTAATAAAAAATAATAACATTTTACATTGTAATTACATATTTATTAACATGTAATAAAAGATAATAAAGTACTACATTGTAGTTACATATTTATTACTATGTATCAAAAGATAATAAAGTACTACATTGTAGTTACATATTTATTACCATGTAATAAAAGATAATAAAGTACTACATTGTAGTTACATATTTATTACCATGTAATAAATTATAGTAAATTACTACATAGTAATTACATGTTTATTACCATGTAATAAAAGATAATAATGTACTACCTAGTATTTACATATTTATTATCACGTAATAAATTATAATAAATTACTGCATAGTAATTACATATTTATTACTATGTAATAAAAGATAATAAAGTATTACATTGTAGTTACATATTTATTACCATGTAATAAATGATAATAAAGTACTACATAGTAATTAAATATTTATTATCATGTAATAAAGGAAAATAAGTACTACATAGTAATTACATGTTTATCACCATGTAATAAAATATAATAAAGTACTACATAGTAATTACATACTTATTACCATGTAATAAAAGATAATAAAGTACTACATTGTAGTTACATATTTATTACTATGTAATAAAAGATAATAAAGTACTACATTGTAGTTACATATTTATAAACATGTAATAAAAGATAATAAAATACTACATTGTAGTTACATATTTATTAACATGTAATAAAAATAAAAAAGTACCACATAGTAATTACATATTTATTAACATGTAATAAAAGATAATAAAGTACTACATTGTAGTTAGATATTTATTACTATGTAATAAAAGATAATAAAGTACTACATTGTAGTTACATATTTATTACCATGTAATAAAAGATAATAAAGTACTATATTGTAATTGCATATTTATTAACATGTAATAAAAGATAATAAAGTACTACATAGTAATTGCATATTTATTAACATGTAATAAAAGATAATAAAGTACTACATAGTAATTACATGTTTATTACCATGTAATAAAAGATAATAAAGTACTACATTGTAGTTACATATTTATTACCATGTAATAAAAGATAATAAAATACTACATTGTAGTTACATATTTATTAACATGTAATAAAAATAAAAAAGTACCACATAGTAATTACATATTTATTACCATGTAATAAAAAATAATAACGTTTTACATTGTAATTACATATTTATTAACATGTAATAAAAGATAATAAAGTACTACATTGTAGTTACATATTTATTACCATGTAATAAATTATAGTAAATTACTACATAGTAATTACATGTTTATTACCATGTAATAAAAGATAATAATGTACTACATAGTAATTACATATTTATTACCATGTAATAAAAGATAATAAAGTACTACATTGTAATTACATATTTATTAACATGTAATAAAAGATAATAAAGTACTACATAGTAATTACATGTTATTAACATGTAATAAAAATAAAAAAGTACCACATAGTAATTACATATGTATTACTATGTAATAAAAGATAATAAAGTACTACATAGTAATTACATATTTATTACCATGTAATAAAAGATAATAAAGTACTACATTGTAGTTACATATTTATTACCATGTAATAAATTATAATAAATTACTACATAGTAATTACATGTTTATTACCATGTAATAAAAGATAATAATATACTACATAGTAAATACATATTTATTATCATGTAATAAATTATAATAAATTACTACATAGTAATTACATGTTTATTACCATGTAATAAAAGATAATAATATACTACATAGTAAATACATATTTATTACTATGTAATAAAAGATAATAAAGTACTACATTGTAGTTACATATTTATTAACATGTAATAAAAGATAATAAAGTACCACATAGTATTTACATATTTATTACCATGTAATAAAAGATAATAAAGCACTACATCGTAGTTACAAATTTATTACCATGTAATAAAAGATAATAAATTACTACATAGTAATTACATATGTATTACTATTTAATAAAAGATAATAAAGTACTACATTGTAGTTACATATTTATTACCATGTAATAAAAGCTAATAAAGTACTACATAGTCATTACATATGTATTACTATTTAATAAAAGTTAATAAGTACTACATAGTAATTACATGTTTATTACCATGTAATAAAAAATAATAAAGTACTACATAGTAATTACATATGTATTACTATGTAATAAAAGATAATAAAGTACTACATAGTAATTACTTGTTTATTACCATGTAATAAAAGATAATAAAGGACTACATTGTAGTTACATATTTATTACCATGTAATAAATTATAATAAATTACTACATATTAATTACATGTTTATTACATGTAATAAAATATAATAAATTATTACATTGTAGTTACATATTTATTACTAAGTATTAAAAGATAATAAAGAATTACATAGTAGTTACATATTTATTTCTGTGTAATAAATGTTTCTTAACTTTCAAAGTGCGTGAAATCAAGGTAAAAGTGAGTATTGTTTATTTGAAATGAAAAACTGACAATATATTGTTAAGGTCTGTAGGAAATTGCATATTAGTAAAAAAAAATCATTACTGGAATCTCTTTAACTTTTAACTACTTTAAATCAAATGTTCCTTGAAGAATGATTCTTTATTATTTTTATTTATTTATTTATGGAAGTGGTGGTACGCATCACAGCCGTGAGGTCACCTGACTGCTTGTGTCACAAAACTCCCGCCCCACCTCCTCCCATAATCCCTTAATCCTACTCCACTAGTTCAGAGAAAAAGAGAGACGGAGGGATTGAAACAGAGAGAAAGGATGGGGCAGGGAGGGAGTGAACGGGGGAGTGAGGGAAAGAGAGAGTAATATATAGAGGGAGATCAGGATCAAAAGAGGTAGTAGAGGGAGGGAGGTATCGGGAGAGAGTGGAGGGAGGAGCATTGATGGTGGGGGGGGGGTACAGGTACTGAACAGTGGAGAAAGGGTGTGAGGTGAAGCAGGACAAGAGGAAAGGAGGAGGCTAAAGGAGGGCTGCAGCTAATGCTCATAGACGTGTATATAGACTATGTTTAAGCAGTGCAGAGAGCTGAGAGAAAGAAGTCCACTCCTCTCCCCTGCCTCAGGCTCTATCTGTTGGTGGCTTGAGGGGATTAGATTAGATTCCTGATTCTGATTCCTAAACAAACACACAAACACTCTGCCTCCGTGGGCGTGATGCGTGTACGTCCGCCGTCCAGTGAGCTCAAGATAAAAGGATGGAAAATGAGACGTCACTCGGGGTTGAAAGCTGGTTTATTATCTCTGCGTTCTGCGTCTGTATTGGAGGCAGATGGCTGTTGATACAGGCTAGTGCTCCTAACTGATCTACGCCTGTTTTGTTTTATTTTTTTTTTCTCCTTCAAGATGTAGGCATAAGGCAACCAAACACTGGTGCGAAAACAGCATCAAGTATGTATGTAGAGAGACAGCGAGGGAGCGGGTGAGAGAGAGAGAGAGAGAGAGAGAGAGAGAGAGAGAGATAGATAGAAGGAGGGAGGGAGATCAAAGTGTATGAGAGCTAGTCTACCAAGGCATTACGGCCTTCATTCTCCGCTTGAAAATGTTGGGTTGCCATAGAAACGCCTGTTGAACGAGGGTACGATGAATTTTTCAGTAACTCCTCAGTCTATTGGAAAAAAAAAAAGAAAAAAAATCTTTCCATTATTCACTGGAAGAAGAAGAACACTAGCTTAGCTTTGCATTCGGTCAGAGCTCCATCGCGGCTGCCCAGCTGTGTCCAGCTCCTATACTGCTGGGACTTAGCATAGCGTTGACCCGGCATAGCAGTAGCAGCAGAGGGACAAGGTCACTCCCTCTCGTCCTTTCACTCCCATTGCCCATTGAGTTTGTCTCTTTTTTCTTTTCTTTTTTTACTGCAGTAACTGCAGCTACTACTTGGAAGGCTTTCCGTTGAACGTTCTGAACATTGCTGTGAGAACTTGAGGGGTTTCAGCCACAAAAACATTAGTGAGACCACATACTGATGTTGGAGGCTTAGTTCCACATAACATATCCATCCCAAAGGTCTTAGATAGTGCTACATCACTCCAGAGAATCACTCCACTACTCTATAGTCCGATGCTGGGGGCTGTTTACCCCTCCAGCCATCTCTTTGGAGATTCTATAGGCTTTGGGTGCAACTGAAAAACTATTTTTTCTATCAGTGGCCCTTAAAGTAAGTGAATTCACTAATTAATTAGAAGAGGTGTCTACAGATGTTTAACAACCCTTATGTAGATGTTGCTCTTAGATATAAAGGGTAAGGGTTTGTAAATCAGTGGGGTTCCACAAGGGGGATGCTATGCTGTTAATTAAATGTACATCAAGGTCATATCTAAAAGCTGGTGCTTGTTGTGGAATGGAGTTATTCTTCATGTCATAGAACACTTAAGACATAAGCTGTGTCCAAAACCAGGAAGTGCTACAACAATCACATTGCAGGGTTGGAACTAACTGTGGTATAATTTCCTGCCGCCATGCTGCATGTACTAACCTCTGGTTGTGTACTCTTCTGTTACATTATGAGGTGGTAGTAAGTCATTGTACCTAGCAGAGTCTTTGTCTTTGTCTTTGTAGGGTGCTGCAGTAACATGTAGAATCCACAAAGGGGACCTGAGAATAAAGAACTGCTGTAGTGAACTGTAATATTGATTGCTCTTCTATATTTCCCCAAAGTCTCAGTCTTTCAAAGGCAATCACAATCTGATAACAATTACGTCTCCCTTGTGGCTTGTTGAAAGTAGTGTGGAAAACGCAGATTCCAAATATTTCAAGCTTGTTGTATTTGTTTAATGTAATTATGCATTTATTACATAGGTATAACCACAGTAAACATGTTTATTAAAAACTTATTTGAATGCTATGCTCATAATGGCCAAGGATTTTTAAACCTTAGCACCATAGGGTTATTACGTTCATTCTGCTGCATTACAACATAATTACATATTTGTTATATATATATATATATATATATATATATATATATATATATAAATCCCACATCATGCCAAATGCTGTTATTGGCAACTTAAACTCAGGTAGAATGAAGGTGAGCATTCATTCTCTACATTTACCCATTCCATGCTACTCATTATAAACGAGCTCAAGTCCCTGACACTAAAAGCCTCGGTGTCACTCTCTGAATCTACAAAACTTTCATAAATATCTCAGCAACTTCTGCTCTGTCATTCCACATATTCATTTACACACATTGTATTTACCAGCACTGTGTTTAAACTTTTTGAATTTGAATATATGATATACATCGCTTTCTGAAAGAGAGCGCACTTAGCCTTTAGTTCATATCTGAGTTAAAGGCAAAAACAAGTTTTCCTGCTAAAACCCTGTTCAGTTTCATGTTACATCTGCTCCAACACACATGACTCAGCTGAGCCAGAACTTCATTAAATAATAATGCACCCGATGCAGAGGAAAACACAGGCTGGAAGGAAAAACATAAACGTAACCCTTTTATAACTGTCACTGTAAAACAAACAACAAAAGTGTGCCTCCATATTTAACCCATTTGTGGCACTGAACACACACACACACACACACACACACATAATAGCACACTCTAGGGCCAGGGGCACACAACAGAACCTGTGGGAGAAGTAGGGCTAAGTTGCCTTGCTCCAGGGAAATCCAGCCATGCTCTACTTATTCATGCATTCACTCACATTTACACTCACCCAGTCACTCATCATCCCAGTGAGTGAGTGAGTGGGTGGGTGAGTGAGTGAGTGAGTGAGTGAGTGAGCGAGTGAACGAGTGAGTGGGTGGGAGAGTGAGTGGATGAGTGAGTGAGTGGGTGAATGAGTGAGTGAGTGGGAGAGTGAGTGAGTGAGTGAGTGAGTAAATAGGTGGGTGAGTGAGTGGGAGAGTGAGTGAGTGAGTGGGAGAGTGAGTGAGTGAGTGAGTGAGTGAGTGAGTGAGTGAGTGAGTGAGTGAGTGAGTGAGTGAGTGGGTGGGTGGGTGGGTGGGTGAGTGAGTGAATAGGTGGGAGAGTGAGTGAGTGAGTGGGTGAATGAGTGGGAGAGTGAGTGAGTGAGTGAGTAAATAGGTGGGTGAGTGAGTGACTGAGTGAGTGAGTGAGTGAGTGAGTGACTAGGCAGTAATTCACTGAGACTCAGGCTGGTTTTTACTGTCCCTCCATCTGTCCCTTACTGTCCCTTACCTCCCTCCACCATCAGCGCTGAGCTACACCTGTGGAGTCTCCCAACTGAACATGTGCACAGCTGCCTGCATATTACATGTCCATCCACAAACATCTTCAACAGTGTGACATCCCTCCAACTTTCCACCCGCGCCCCAATATCATCATTTAAACACTCCAGTGAATTTTAATGTACACAATGTCAGTGTCTACAGCCTGATGTATTTTTAAAACATCAAGAGTCTGGACAGGCGAGGAGCTCTGAGAGGGGGAGGAGGGGGGGGGGGGGCAAAGAAGGGAGAAGGAGAATAGGGAGAGGGGAGAGTGAGGGACAGAAAGAGAGAAAGAGAGGGAGATAGAGAGTAGCAAAGAATATGAGCTCCTAAAACTTTAAATTTTTGTTGATTTTTTGGACATATACAGCAGTAAACAGTAACCTAAACTCTAGCTGAATATATCAGGCATTTTCCTCGATCAGGATCCATCGACTTAAATAAAAAAAATACATCTAACAATCTTTCACCTATCAACTCAGACCTACTCAGTCAAATCAAAACAACAGACCGACCAACAGACAAACAGTGAAGATATCTCCACAAAATAATAAATATCTCCACAGACCAGCTGCTAAAGGTGACGAAACATCACACCATATCGTAATAGCAACAACAGCGGAACTCTGCCCCTCTGGTGCCCCCCGGATAGAGACCGGAACTCCGCCCCTCTGGTACCCCCGGAGAGAGACCGGAACTCCGCCCCTCCGGTACGCCCCTGAGAGAGCCGGAACTCCACCCCGTTATGCCCCTGAGAGAGCTGAAACTCCAACCCCGGTACGCCCCTGAGAGAGCCGGAACTCCAACCCCGTTATGCCCCTGAGAGAGCTGAAACTCCGCCCCTTCAGTACGCCCTGGAGAGAGATGGAACTCCACCCTTCTGGTACACCCCTGAGAGAGCCGGAAATCCGCCCTTCTGGTACGCCCCTGAGAGAGCCAGAACTCCGCCCCTCTGGTACGCCCCTGAGAGAGCCTTAACTCTGCCCCTCTAGTACACCCCATCACACACAGATAGGAGCACCTGATCACATCATCATACACACAGGAACAAACAAGCTACACTCTCATGGGAAAAGGCTTTCATTGATGATGGTTCAAATGGCTCAAAAAGCTTGAAAAGAATTTCCAAATGCCAGCATCACTATCTCTACCTTACTCCCACAACAAGACATTCCCTGAGAGACATTAATGATGACATCAGCAGAGAATGTACCACAGTCAGGGGCATTACACTAGCCCACCACCCAACACTAACTCCAGAACACCTACATGACCATGTGCACAAAAACACTATCTGGATGTTAGGATACGATCTGGGAGGAGCTTTGCAAAACCCTTAGTTCATAATTCCTTATCATCATGATGTAAATCATACGCCTAAGAGCAACATGTAACCCAAGAGAGGTGGACCAAAGAGAGCCACGTCCAGCAACACAGCCCCTACCAGATCCCAAAGTGTCACTGCAGCCCCCACCAGATCCCAAAGTGTCACTGCAGCCCCCACCAGATCCCAAAGTGTCACTGCAGCACCCACCAGATCCCAGTGTGTCATTGCAGCACCCACCAGATCCCAAACGTGTCACGGGAGCAACCACCAGATCCCAGCGTGTCACTGGAGCAACCACTAGATCCCAGCACATCAGTTCAGCCCCCACCAGATCCCAGCCTGTCACTGCAGCACCCACCAGATCCCAACGTGCTACTGGTGCACCCATCAGATCCCAACATGTCACTGCAGCACCCACCAGATCCCAACGTGTCACTGCAGCACCCATCAGATCCTAACGTGTCAATACAGCACCCACCAGATCCCAGCGTGTCACTGCAGCACCCACCAGTTATATTGTTTAAGGATGACATTTCATTCCATTTGTCAGAAATTAAAAGACAACATACACATATCTGGCTGAAATGAAGTAAAAACATAACTGAATGTGAAAACGATCTATTCATATGTACAGCTTACACCCCACTTCCAGAGTCTCCATACTATCAGGACCATTTCTTTGAAAATCTTGATCAGGAAATCAAACATTTCCAGGCCCAGGGCAATGTCATGCTTATTGGAGATTTAAACACAAGGACAGGCCATGAGAAGGATATCATCGATTCTACTGGCAACAAATATATATTCAATCAAGCCTTCATCAACTTCAGCACTGTCTGCTCTCAGAGAAATAGTCCTGACCATGTCCTGAACAGGAACGGTAAGGAACTAGTGCACCTCTGTCGATCCTCAGGTCTGTTTATCCTTAACGGTAGGATCCGAGGGGACTCTGTTCAGCTCTTGGAGCTAGTGCAGTCGATTATGTGATCACAGACATGGACACCTTCATTGTCAGACCCCAGCTCCCTCTCTCTGACCACTGTCAAATCACTGTTTATCTCAAAAGAATCAGTCAGAATCAAACCAGGAAATATGAGCCTTGCACGAAATATGGACATCTCAAATTTACAAACAACGACCCAAACCAAAAACCACAAACAGAAGAATGGTTTGATGAAGACTGTAAAAGAATCATAAAGAAATTAAGACATTTATCAAACCACAAACTCAGAGAACCAAACAACCATCAAATTCAGTCAAATTACGCCGCAACACTGAAAGAATATAAAAAGATTTTGCAAAATAAAAAACACAAACATTCGAATCAATATCTACAGAAAATTGAAATCTCTATTAACCAAAATCAATTGTGGAAAATGTGGAACAACCTGAGAACCACAAGTCCACAGAATCCGGTCGTAGAAAATCCAAATATCTGGAAAAATCACTTTGAAGAATGATATGAGCAAATACCACCAGACGACTTTAATTCAGAACAGAAGAACATCAAAGACAAATTAAATATATTAGAATCTATGATCAAAAACTATCAGCTGACTACTAGATTTCACAAGAAGAATTAAATACTCAAATTAAGAAATTTAAATGGAGAAAAGCCTGTGGACCTGACAGTATCCGGACTGAGATCCTGAAGTGCAACAGTCCTCAGCTGCAGCAGGCCCTGCTCAGATTGTTCAACATTGTTCTCCAGTCTAACCCTAACCCTAAACCCAACAACTACCAGGGCGTGTGTGTAAGCAGTAACCTGGGGAAGGTGTTCTGCTGTATCATTATCAACCAGATACAGGCTTCCGTCACAGAGCACAGCGTCCTGAGTAAAGGGCAGATTGGCTTTCTTCTAGATCATCTCAAGACTGATCACATTTACACCCTACACACCCTCACTGACTAAATTCTATAATATCATTACATCAATAGATGTCAGTAACCAGTGTGGCACTCAAGGGCGTGGTGTCAGACAGAGCTGCAGCTTGTCTCCTACTCTCTTTAACATCACTGAGTTAGTGGTGTTACTAGAGCAGTCTGCACCCCCGGCCTGACACTAAACCATATGGAAGTTACATTTCTCCTCTATGCAGATGACATGGACCTGCTGTCGCCCTCTGAAACAGGACCTGAACCCTAATAGTAAACCCTGATAAATCCAAAGTCATGAGCAGATATGTTTTCTATCTAGGAGACACCACCCTAGATCACACCCTTTCCTATAATGACCTGGGGCTCAAAATCAGTGCCTCAGGAGGCTTTGGTCCTACAGAGCCCTCTATTCAATCAAGAAAAAATCCTCCAACATTAATATACAAATTCAAATCTGGTTAAAGATTTTCGACAATGTGATCCAGCCCACAACTGCACTCTATGGTCCACTCAGTCATCACGACTACACCAGATGGGACAAGCATCCCACGGAAGTCCTGAATTCTGCAGGTTGATTTTACACGTCCAAAGAAAAACACTGAAAAAAATAGCTCTTAAATTCTGGATGCATCTCAAATCGAGTCCCACAACAACACTGCAGTTTCAGGCGGT
The DNA here is from genome assembly GCF_029633855.1 of Hoplias malabaricus. Classification (NCBI taxonomy): domain Eukaryota; kingdom Metazoa; phylum Chordata; class Actinopteri; order Characiformes; family Erythrinidae; genus Hoplias; species Hoplias malabaricus. Next base: position 31,581,213 of record NC_089812.1, on the reverse strand, counting down.
CCGATCCCAAGAGCTGAACCCTGAAAAGTGTCTCCTGTGTCGGCTGGTCCAGAGACTAACCCCCAGTACTGACCCCCACTCTCTGACCAGCACTGCTTCCCAAACACCAATCAGAGTAAACCAAATTATTAAACACAGCAAAACTACTTATCTGGAACACTGGAGAAACCAAATTCATACTCAACACAGACTGAACTGTTATCTGGCCCTAAAACATGAATACGTGTCTTCTGAGTATCTCCTCACTGTCTGAGACTCAAAGCAGAGACGGATCCTCACCGAATACAGACTGAGTGACCACTGCCTGGCTGTGGTGAGAGGATGACCCAGAGAGGACAGAGTGTGTGGTCACTGTGAGACAGAGGAGGTAGAGACAGAGGTGCACTTCCTACTGCACTGCCCCAAATATGAAGCTGTACAAAATAAATATTTTAACCAATTTGAAAAACTAATAAACAATTTCAGGACATTAGCTGATTCTGAGAAATGATCAGTTTTTCTGAGAGAGCCTTCATCATCAGTGTCCACTGCAGCTAGATACATTACTGAATGTCACACACTCCGGGGCAGTGAGTAAACACACACACACACATATGTGTATATATGTGTGTATATGTATGTATGTACATGTATGTGTGTGTATATATATTGATAATATGAGATATATTGAACTGTTATTTGGATATAATTTCATTTTTTAAACTTTTAACATACATTTTTGTTATCATTACATATATTTAATTGTTGTAATGCTTTGACAAGCAAAATTTGAATTGAGAGAGAGAGAGAAAGAGAGGGAGGGAGAGAGAGAGAAACAAATAAAGAGGGAGAGAGAAAGAAGCGAAAGAGAGAGAGAGAGAGAGAGACAGAGAAAGGGAGAGAGGAAGAAGTGAAAGAGAGAGATAGAGAGACAGAAACAGAGAGAGAGAGCGAGAGAGAGAGAGAGAGAGAGAGAGAGACAGAGAAAGGGAGAGAGGAATAAGTGAAAGAGAGAGATAGAGAGACAGAAACAGAGAGAGACAGAAAAAGAGAGAGAGAGCGTCTGTTCTGTATGTTTCACCATGTGTTTCTCTCTCCAGTCTGGTTTACTTTGAGGTGCCTCAGTCTTGTCTCTGGCACACGCCCATCTCTCGCCCGGTCAGGGAACAGAACAGAGAATAGAACATTCTGATTTACCATCCTCTCCTCGGGCAGGAGCTCTCAGTGCCCAGTGATGACAGCTCTGGACCTCACTCTCTCACCTACTCATACGTTCACTCATTCATACACACACATTCACTCACCCAGACACACACATCTCCCTCCCACCCTCCCTCCCTGAATCACTCACCCTCCCTCCCTGAATCACCCTCCCTGAATCACTCACCCTCCCACCCTCTCACTCAATCACTCTCTATCATACACTCTTACATTCACTCACTCACTAAATCACCCATGCATTCACTCACTCACTCACTCTCATCCATTAAAATGCTGCAGTAGAAGGAATGGTATGAGGCTGAATGGTTAATTATGAACAATGAAGTATGATATTCATAGTGGGATCACAATTTCAAACAATCTCTCTATATTTCCCCAGTGTCAGTCTTTCAAAAGCAATCACAAATCTTTAATAATTGAATAATGCACTTTGATAATAATTGCTTCTCCTCAGTGGCTTGTGGAAACTAAGAAAATGCAGATTCCAAACATTTAAACCTAATATATTCATATATGTTTAAAGTAATTATAATTAATAATTTATTACATAGGAATATCCACATCTTGGATTAATGTGGGTTTGTACCCCTTAGAATTACAGAGTTATTACCATTTCTTACTAGTTTTAGACCCTAATGTTATTATATTACACAACCAACAAACTATTATTTACATACAATATATATATTATACACACAGCCTAATTAATATATATATATATATATATATATATATATATATATATATATATATATATATATATATATATATATATATATATTATACAATTATAAAATGTGCATCACACATTATTACGTTTACTCTGTACATTGCTACATTGCAGTAGAACAATGGTGAGTTCCAAAGTTGCTCAGACTGTCAAAACTGTTAGCACTGAAAGCTGGGTCTGGAAACTGGGTCAGAACTCTGACAGTCACTCTTCCCCCTTATTGTTCAGCCCTAGACGTGGATCAATATGTAGATGTAGGCAGTGTCCTGACCGGCTAAACAAACAGCCCAGGAGCCCCACTCATTAAAACATAGTGTAGTGTCCCCACCACCTTCCGCCGCACCTTTACCATAAATGATTAATCCACTCTGACTTTTATGTGTCCCCAGTGGAGCGTCTCCTCTCAGCTCATCAATCTGAACAACCTGCTTTAATGACACACAAACTGCAGGAGGAACTGGCCCAGCCTGCAGAGACACACCAGCGTCCAGGGTCCAGGGGGGTCCGGTGTACCCTTCATACCTGCATACGCAGTTACTCTTCAGCACTTGTTAAGATACAGTTTCAATCTAATTTGAATGTGTATAGTAATTACATTATACTTATAATAACTGTAATCACATTATAGGTTGTGGGTTCGATTCCCGCTCCGGGTGACTGTCTGTGAGGAGTGTGGTGTGTTCTCCCTGTGTCTGCGTGGGTTTCCTCCGGGTGACTGTCTGTGAGGAGTGTGGTGTATTCTCCCTGTGTCTGCGTGGGTTTCCTCCAGGTGACTGTCTGTGAGGAGTGTGGTGTGTTCTCTCTGTGTCTGCGTGGGTTTCCTCCGTGTCCGAAGGTGTGAGTGTGTGAGTGAATGTGTGTTTGTCTGTGTAGCCCTGTGAAGGACTGGTGCCCCCTCCAGGGTGTATTCCCACCTTGTGCCCAATGATTCCAGGTAGGCTCTGGACCCACCGCAACCCTGAACTGGATAAGGGTTACAGATAATGAATGAATTCATTTAGAATAACCGTCTTTTCTCAAAATACATATGTGATTTAATTGGTCTTGACAGTGTATACTTTCTACCTATATTTTAATAACATTGTTAATACATTGCCTTTTTTACAATAACTAATTACAACTGTTCTTTTTTTTCTTTTACTAATCACACACTTTTCTATTCCACTCTGAATTGTAGGAGCTAGTGCCAATTCCTAACCGTCTATGATCGGTAGTTGTAAAGTAATTGTAAAGTAATTACAATGTAATTACCATTTTATTTGAAAATACAATCAGGTATGTACAATGAAATTGTAACTGTTTTCTAAATTGTTAGTGTATTTATATATGAATTTAGGAGCTGTGAGCTGTTTACTGTATCATTTAAAAGTATCTCTACAGAAATAAACAGGAAGTTCTATTAGGAAGTCCACCACATTAACACAAAACGTCAACTGAAAAAAAAAAGAAATACATGGGTTAGAGTATGAGTTCTTCAGAAGGAATAAAAAAAGGTGAGGCAGTACACATGGAGTAGATGAACACATCTATGATGCTGTCTATTAAAGAGGTGGAGTCAGTGAATCAGAGGCTGTTGGGGAGGCAGTAATCTGCCAGTAAGTTTTATGAGACATTTTTGCAATGCAGCTTGAAGAGTGGGTGAGCAGGCAACATTATCTACACGCCATTCAAACCCAGTGAATGACTGATTGAGAGAAGCATGAAGTGCTAGAGAGCATTTCTCAGAAGCGATGAATCATTTCTATGATATTATGAAGAACCCCCATGCCCTACCTTCATAGCATGAAGCACTTAGATCTAACAAGTGCAACACAGAGCTTTTACTGGACTCGGGGTTTGGCACTGGTTTGTACAACACATGGTGTATGTGGCTAAAAACCTGTAGATGAATGTTTATTCGGCTGAATTTATGGATATTAATATAGAGCCTGTCTCTACTGTCAGCAGTAAGTTCTCCTTCTCTTCTGGGAAAGCTTTAGATGAAATACTGGAAAAATAGTGGTCATTTGAGGCATTGTAATCATTAGATGTTGTATAATTAGTTTTGGATCACAAACACTAACCCAACGTAACGCACCATCATTCTAAAACAGAGTTCCACTGCTCCACAGCCCAACGTTGGAGGGATTTCTACCCCTGATGTTTGGCATTGGGAATTTTAGAGGAACATGAGGTTTTTGAGAGTGTGTGTATGTTGTAAGTACGTCAGAAATAGTTTATTTCAGAGTTTGGCTTTCGACATTCAAGAGGCAGCACTGAGAAATAACAGAAATACAGTTTATTGATATGCAGTAAAGTAAGTTATATTCATATTCTGAGCTCACTGCATGCAACAGACAGCAGTGGAAGAATTATAGGGCTATAAGAAAATAGGGTTATTATGAAACGTTGGCACGTTTGTGTTTTGACAGGTTCTGCTAAGGCAAATGAGGTAAGGCATGGGGGGGGTCTATGCATTACATTTCCAGGGGGCTGAGAAATTATTACCAGTGCCTCCGAGTAGTTATACTCGAACCCATTCTTTAATGTAAAGGTTTAGTGAGGTATTGAGGTGGAGCTGTGTTTTCCACATGGATCTCCATTGAGTAATTCTGGGATGAGTCAGCCTGGTGTTTGGATCTGGAACTTATCGTCCAACTTAGCAGCTACTTTGTGTCTAAAGGCAGTCTTCAACAAGAATAGACAATAATACAATAGTTTCAATAAGAACCACTGTGTGGGTGGGTTTCTTCCAACTCCAACTTCTTGGCGAACAGGTCAGGAGTGTTAAAGCCATAGTTCATGTCCTGTTGGATATTAAATTTAAACTGCTTCAGTGCTATCTCCTTCCCTCAGGCCTATGTTACTAATTACACCAAGGCCAACAAGAAAGGTGATTACAGGCCCTAGCTGATGATGTTCATGAATGAACGTGGAAGCCAAGGTGGATAATTGGAATGTAAAAGGCTGTGGAGGTCCACCTGCATGGTCTGTCAAAAAGCACACTGAGAAATGAAGAACGAAACGGCAAATGTAGTAACAGAAGAGCAACAGATTTCCTTACTACCAAAATGACCTCGGTCCCTCTAGTTTGTCAGTGTGGGCCATATGCTTGTATTCAACTCCTTAGACTATACACAGGGATGTTATCGTTATCTGTTCCATGGAGTTTCCAGTGCTCTTTGGGAGCACCATTTACTGGAACAGCAACGAGAATAGATTGACTACATTCTCTGGAAGACTAAGAGTGATTAAAGCACTCAAAGATTATCATCCCATATGTTAATTTCTCATATTTATTTCCCACAAACAATTGCGCAATAAATAGATCAGTACAACCTAATGATTATCTAGAGCACAAGGCAGGAACACACCCTAAACAAGGCGCCAGCCCATCACAAGGCATCACACATTTTTGGAATGTAAGAGGAATCCAAAGCACCTGGAGGAAACCCACTCAGACACAGGGAGAACACAACAGACCTGAGACGAGGATTGACCCCTCCATACTTTAATTCCCTCTGGCCATGCTTTACATTTACATTTCCGATTCTAGTAATGTTGAGGTAGGCAAACTATGCAAAAGGGGACGTTGTTGTTTACGTTCAGAAACTCTGCGTCTTTTAAGGTGGAGCGGTATGTTTGAGGAAACGACGACTCTTGTTTACGTGGCTGTAGTTTAACTGGTCTCTACATTTTAAATTCACTGTTTGAAACCAATTTGTAACTTGAGTTGTTGAGTTTTTTAGCCCTTTCAGTCTGCGTTTACTTTCATGCAGTTAGCCATCTACTGAATATGGAGATGTTTCCACCTTAAGTGATCTGAAATAGAAAAAATAAGTCAATATTACCCACTATGGGGCTGGAATATAGCAATATCCTCATCTAGATTTCAACATTTGGACTTCTCCCCCTTGTCTAAATATTCCAGATGCCTTTTTTCTGCTGTAAAAAGAGAGAGAGAGAAAGCTAGAATACCGTCATTGCTAACTTTGTTAGCCTTTTTACAGACACAAGCACTTTATAAACACATTAGACCAGTTTTGAGCATGCAACGTGACCTGAGATCAGCAAATGGTGAGGAATCTTCTAAATTTAATAAACATTATTTTTTCTTTTTACTGCTTTATTGAATGTCGCCTTTACGTGTTAGGAGTTTTGCCCAAGGATTCTTATAGGTGTAGCATGGTGTGCTTACCTGGGTCACTCCTGATGTTTTTCATTGATCTGTTCATCACTTTTACAAAGCTCCACTTATATTTTCTTCTCAGTCTGAGCCTAGTATTGTTTAAATTCAACTCCATGTTATGGTGCAGGTTTCCACGTTTCCCACGTAACGACCTTCTGGTCAAAACTGTTTCTACAGTAGCACGTAACATCAGTCAGACACAAATTACACACTGAACCACACACAGTGTAAACAGTTACACCAGTTTACACAGGAGAGTTGGTGGATCACTATGTTCACTGCTTTTTTTGGAAAGCATTGTAGGTTGTGGGAGGATACATTTGCAGAGACTTCTTAAATTGCTGAATATCTGGCTGTTTATTGTAAATGTGCTGTTCCCCTTTCTCTCCTGTGGCTGATCTAAACAGATCTTTCACCTTATTATTTTCCTTCATTTGTCCTGCCACATGGATGTTCAACAGCATGTTTCAGATTGAGTGTGCTTTCTTAATCTGGGTGTTGTGTTGGCCTCTTATGGGTTCTGTTGTGTGGCTCCTGCCCTATCCCACACTAACCAGCCCTTGACACTTTTCAAAAGCAACTCATACATTTTCAAAAGTAACACAGCATAACATTCGCTATCCTAATCACAATCATAACCACAACCCTAAACTTAACCCTAAGGTTTTTCTGCTCATTTTGTGAGATTTTATTGGGCTGCAAAAGTCCAGTAATTAAATGTGAACTCCAGTTCTCATTGTTAATGCTGTTTGTTGTATTACTTGTCTGCAAAAAAAAAAAAAAAACAGAAACTTGCACTGTCATTACTTGTCATTATGATTCTTCACTGAGCTGTAATAGGGAGAACAGTGCCTCTGCCATAGCTACTCTACGCTCAGCACTACAGAAAATGCACCATGTAACTTTTAGAGGAGGGTAAACTGTCACGGCTGCGCAGGGAGGACGAGGAGACGGACGTAAACGCAAGGAATCTTATTAAACACAGACAGAATCAAAATAAAGATGGGTAGTAAAGACAAATCTAACTAAACAGAGCTTAACAAGGGCGGACAGGGAAGAGCCATGAACCGGGGTAGACACGTGAGAACAGAGAGACTGTGAAACACATATCTACACACACACACACAACACCAGACAAGGGAGCACTGAAACAAAGGGACTACATAAGGACAAGGCAAACGAGGAACACCTGGAGACAACAACGCGACAGAGGCAGGACTAAGGTGGGGCTAGGGCGGAACCAGGGCGGAGACAAGAACAACAACAAACAGGGCCATGTGCTGCAGGGCCCTGGTGGGGTAAACAGACAGGACTGGACCAGGATGTGACATAAACTACTCCCTTTCCTCCTCAGCCACTTTGATTTCAATACAGTGCTGTAATAATGAATTACAATAGGGGGAGCCCCAGGAGCAAAAAACCCAAATCTTACCTATTGTTCCTTTATTGTAAGAGTTAGTTCATGCAACACCTACATCTTTGAAGATAACGGATAAACCACAATAAGAGTCTGAGGAATCTATTTTCACAAGCTTTAAAAACTTGATGAAAAATGAAAAAAAAATGATGAAACCAACTACAGCAGCTTTAATGGCAACTGACTGTTGGAGTAAACCTTTACTGATGTATATATGCTAATATGTTTTGTCATATAATTGCCTGCTAGGCTTCAATCGAGCAGCTACAGTAAAGCATTAGTGAAAGCCGTGACTATAGTGTTCCACAGACCAATGTTTATCATTTTTATCCCCTGCAGTGAAACTTTTATATTATAGAGTGGCTTTAAAACTGAACCCTCACTACTTGGGTGAGATACTGCACTTCAATATCTTTCAGTTTCAATAACACACGCTGAGACTGAGAGGAGCTGTTGCGGATGAAGACAAGACGAGTGGGTGTGTCCCTGGAGAGAGCAGCAGATAACAGAAGAACATTCTGGAAGCTCCCTGTATTTTCTCGGTTAATGAGAAACCAGAGAACCCTTATCAGGCCCATTATGGAGTGCACTATGACCAATTATGAGCATGTCTTCATACTAAAAAGAGATTTCAGCCAACAGCAGTAGTTTTTTTAGGATTTGAAACAAAGCCCAATGTGTTAAACATCAACGTCAGTCTGGAGAAACACGGCAGACAATGGGCCAGTGAGGAAAACACATTCCTAGCCTTTGTACTGGCACTGAACTTCATTCCCACACCACTGAGATGATTAGGAACGTCTTGATTCTCAGAGGCTGCTTTATAATTCTGATTGACCTCAAGCTCTGCCAAGGTTCTCTTATCTCTATTAAGACCTAAGACCATCATGGGTGTAATTAGGAATAGATATGTATTGCCTATTTCTGTTTTCAAAGCAAACATAGCAGACAAGGGTGCTGGAGGTCTTGAGTCCAGACACGTTGAGTATTTGTACGCAGATGTATCTTGGTCTGAAACAGTGGCACCAATAGAGCTGATTCCTGTACAGGTCCACGTTCATTTTTTACCTCTATCCAGTGTGGAACATCTGCCTTAAACCTGACCCTGGCCCTGACATTCTTCATAACCCAGTCCCGAGTGCTTAATTTGTAAAACATGAGGTAAGTGAACACAGCGTGGAGTGATCCCACAAGTGGAGCAGCTGCTCTCTAAATGCTCCACCTATAGCCTTCCACAGTGCAGTCATGTCAGTTAGTCTCCACCTGGTTTTGTGATTACCATCCTTTTGTGATGTCTCGTTCTCCCCCGTCTCTTCTGTTTACTTCTTATTGTCTTTATTTCATCACTTTCAAACCTTGCTGTCTGTGAGCAAGTCTGATGGCTGAATTACACTAGGACTGTTACTATTGCTTGTTTTATTTTTGCATACTGACTGACTTATTGATGCCATATTCAGCCGTATTTCACAGAGAGAACTTAAGGTGGCACTACTACACCGTCTGCTGTTAGTTCAGCCATATTTCACATTCCAGTTTGTGAATTAAATTTGGAACCGTTCGGCACAATTCCACCGACATAAACTGGTTCGCGAACCAGAAAAATTTGTTCCCAGCTGTGGCTGATTAATAGAAAATAAAACAGGAACACGTTCAGTTTGTGTGTGTTTCTGGGGCTGTGTTTGCCGCAACACCATGTACATTGGCCAGAGCCTCGGCTCGATGTTGGTTAGTTTACAGGCTCAGATCTCGACAGCATTTACACATGTATTATATCTCACAGAGAGAGGAGGACTGCTGAATTTGTCTTATTTCATGTGAGTGTGTGTATTTGCCCAAAATATTGTAAAGGGACATTGTGGGGAGACATTTTGTTGTGTTAGTGTGTTTATAAAAAAAAAATAAGTAATTGTAATTCTTAAAAGCAACTAAATTTCTTGATCATTTTTGTTCTTTGGTGGTAGATCATCTAGTATTTACTTTTTAATAAATGATCAAGAAAAACACTGATGCCGGTGTTATATTTTATGAACAAATCTCCTTTTTTCATTTCTGCATTTATTAGTCCTGTCATTTATATTTTCTGTACAATACAATCACATAAAAACCACAGGTAAACAAAGACACTGATATGAAGCACCAAAGCTTCTTGAGTCCTTCCAATGACAAGGGTATGTATTTTGGGCTTTCCTGTTTTTGAAATGCCAGAAACACCTCTGTGACAATGGATATATGGCTAATGGCGGTCCGGCTAAACTAGGCTTGCCTAGTTTCTCTTTGCTCTTGCACATATAAAAATGCAGAGATGCTAAATCCACGTACGTTTGGGAAAATATGTACTCCCAATGAGAGGTACTAGATCTTGTTCCAGCAGGACCAGGCATGAATTAAGCATAGCCTTACCCCTAACTCTTAAGGATGGTTTCCCAGACAGGGTTTAAGCCTAGTCCTGGACTACAAAGCATTTTGAACTTTGATTTTCATTTGAAAGGAAAGATAAGTCCAGGGCTTAATCCCTGTCTGGGAAACCACCCTTTTAACTCTTAACCCTAACCTTAATTTTTCCTTTCTCCCACAACAGTTTACAGCACTGTCTCTGTATTTCATGTTTGAGTTCATAACAAATTTATTTAAACAGCGCCACCAGTGGACAGGAGCTCAGTGATTGTGAAATATACAAATCATGACATATATACATTTCTACAAAAGTCTGGACAGTGAAACCCACTTGTCGAAGGGTGAATGAGCATAAAAATATGCATTACTTAATTTCCTTGACAACTCTGGACCTTTAGCTCTGTGGAAATATGGTAAATAGACCTTTAAGAGTCATATCTGAGTAGCCCTTGTTGAAGAAATCTGCTATTCTATGTTTAGTCTGTGGTCTTTACTGAGACCAACTTCATAAAATGGGCTCTTTGAATTAAAAGGAAAGAACCGGATCGCTTCAAATGTTTGCATTTCAGTATGTAAACCCATTACAAGTGGGAAAGAGTCAATGTTTCTACTGGAAGCTACATTTCCTCACTTAATGAGAACCAAGAGGCCTGGTTTGGTCTCAGTCTCATTTGGATCTAGCCCCTTTCAGACTAGTCTTGTCTTATTCTTGACTTCCTGGACTTAATGAAGGTGGTCTGGACCAGCCATATTAGGATATTTCTACGTAACAATACACAAACTCTTCCTTGGTCAAAATAAGGACACTTTGAGACTTTATGACCTCTGCTAAAGCTCTAATATTAAATGAACCCTGACGGTGTTTATTTAAGTCCATGTGGACACATGAGTATTCAATTAGCACTGTGGGCAAGCTATGTACAGATACAATGCAGAGTAAGAAAACACAGATCTTCTGGCTTGGTATCTAGCATCTTTTCCTCTTGACTAAACTGATGCTCTTTGTTCTGCTGTTTTTCTGCCCTCAGAAGCCACTTTGATAGCTATGCCTTGGAGCCTGGAGTCAGGAGAGCTCATTCATTTTTGATTGTGCAGTCCCCTCTGTATCTCGGGGAGAGAAAGTGCAGAGTTATTGAGCAGGTAGCTGAAGAGTCTGACGGTGAAGAAGAGCCCACTTCTGACTCAGGAGTTCAACCACAGACCGTCTGTTGGGGCAAGAGTTCGTAAGTCATTAGAAGAAGCTGTGAAAGACACAGCTTGTTGAACTTTTGGTGTTGGATTTAGTCCTAACAAACATACACCCCCACCAAAGTTCGCCCCAAATAGAGCCCTTTAAGCCACACTTGGCATTGAGCAAAGAGACAAACCTGAGTGGACATTAGCAACTCAATGCCCCCTAATGTAAAAGTGAGGTAAGATGTTTTTTGGGGGGTTGTTTACCCGTTACTCAGCGTTTTCTTTATTCCTGGCTCAGATTGTAGAGGAACTAAGAGAATTACAAATGTGAAAACACATCTGCCCTCTTTGAGAGGATTTAGGAAGAGACCTGAACGTGTGCTGCTTTTCTCCTGAGGTAAAACTGACTCAAGCACTTTTCGTAGATGTTTTTCTGTGCTCCAGTGCAGGCACATTCTCTGCTGAGATGCTGCCCCTCAAACTTAACACTGCCGGTCACACTGAGGTTTTACCCTGGGGAAATGGAACAAACTAAATTAGGTAATGATACGCACTCACACACACGGAGAGAGAGAGAGAGAGAGAGAGAGACTTCAGCTCTGTTATATAAAGCAGAAAACCATTCCACAGGTATCACTACCAGTCAAAAATATGGATACAGCTCGTTCTGAATGGGATCTAAAGGCTTTAATATGTAATCAGTTTTTTTCTAAAATGAAGTTGCATTGACAATGTCAGTTCTTTTGAGGGGATCTGATGTCATTCAGCTCTGAGAGCATTAGTGAAGTTACTCATGTTAAATTATTAATGCTGGGTCACAGATGCCCTGTGTTAAACAGCATTATAACAGTAGAACACAGTTCCACTTCTCCACAGAACTGAAGTGGGAGGGCTTCTACTTGCCTTTGTGCATTTCCTAGTTGTCTATGTGCTGTTCCTGTGTGTATATACCTCCATAATGTGTGTGAGTGTGAGAGAGCGTGAGTGTTTGCTTCTCCCAACATCAGTTCACGTTTGTTTTCTGTTTGTTTCTGTCCAGTTTTCGGAGGTTTAAATTAGTTCGTGTCCAGCTTGTGGTTATTTTCCTAGTGTACGTTGTGTTTGGTTTTGTTTATTTAATAAAATTTACATGTGGTTACATCTTCCTCATCCCTGCAGACCATGACACTGAGCATGGGGCCAGCGTGATCACACAGTACAGAGAGCACGTCGAATATGTGGACAGTGTTTTCAGCTGCACACACTTTTAAACAGGCTCTGAGGGGCTGGCCCCACTCTCACTAAAGGAAGACTGCTATAGCACATATATTTCAACACAGACATTTTTTAAATGTCAATCATTCATTCATTCATTCCTACCTGGAATCATTGGGCGCAAGGCGGGATTACACCCTGGAGGGGGTGCCAGTCCTTCACAGGGCAACACAGACACACACACATTCACTCACACACTCACACCTACGGACACTTTTGAGTCACCAATCCACCTGCATTGTGTGTTTTTTGGACTGTGGGAGGAAATCGGAGCACCCGGAGGAAACCCACGCAGACACAGGGAGAACACACCAACTCCTCACAGACAGTCACCCGGAGCGGGAATCGAACCCAAAACCTCCAGGCCCCTGGAGCTGTGTGACACTACCTGCTGCGCCGCTGTGCCGTCCAATGTCAATCATGTAATAATATATAGATAATAATGAATAAACATAGCACAAAAAGTAAGGAAAGTTGTGTTTGGTCGATTATGTCTTTGTTGTAACAATGCTTCTTGGCAATAAATCTTATACCATTGGAAAGCCTGTTAATTTCCCTTTTGAATGGTGCCACATTTGTAAGGAACATGCATTTGTGGGATGAGCAGTAGTGCTGAGTATGTGGTTGCGTTGGTCACTCTGGCACGAACAGCATGCGGTCAGGACGCTGGCTGGTCATTCCATCCTCTCCACTCCCAAGTTCTGGAGGTAGTCTCTGATAAACACCGCTCTGTGGGCGAGCGTTGTCATCTTGGAGGATAGAGTTCGGTCCCAGACTGTGGAGATATGGGATTGACACTGGGTGCCGAATTTCACCTCGATATCTCTCTGCATTGAGATTACCTCCAATGATGACAAGCCTTGTTTTTCCAGTGAGGGAGATGCCGCCCCACACCATCACACAGAATAAGCTGTTTGGCTTGGGCAGATTTGGTTCGTTTTTCATGGGCGCAACCCTCATACTCAGCTCTACTCATCCCACAAATGTGTGTTCCTTATAAATGTGGCATCATTTTAAAAAAAGGAAATTAACAGGCTTTTCAACAGTATAAGATGTGGTACCAAGAAGCATTGTTCCAACAAAGAAATCATCTACAAAACACAAAATTCATTTTGTTAAATTTTGTTCTATGTTTATAATGTAGCTATGTACAATACACATCAAAAGTTTGGACACGCCTGTGGCCTCCTCAGGAGTTAATTTGTAGAACCGCTCCTTCTCAATGTGTTTGAGACTGTAACTGGGGTTGTTCAGAGGTAGGAGCTGGTACACAGTTCTATACAGGGACTAGCCCTATCCACCAATGACAAGATGTGTTTAAACTTTTGACTGGTACTGTATGTATGTATGTACGCACTGCTCCACAGCGACATCTGGTGGATGCCCACATTGTCCATAATGTAGAGTCGCCCCTGCATGTTTGAGAATCAGGTGTCCACCATTAGGCTTCTTTGCTCCACTCGCATTTACCTCCATCCAAAATGAATGCTCAGTCATGTCCAAGCCCCAAAAATACGCTCAGCCCTTTAAACTTTGGAAGAATGGAAATCATTTGGAATTCCGTTCATATATTTAGTGGCCTGCACTTACCCATAAGAAGGAATGGAGAAAAAGAACAATCTGATGTTCATCATAAGCCATTAACCCTTAGGTTCATTAATGCATGAGCCAAGGGTAGAAGCAGCTCATGGCCATCATGCCTACAACTCACAGAGCTGAATAAAACACTCTGGCTGCTGCCATTAAGCCACGATAACAAAGATCCCACTTTGTGCTGTCTTCATTATTTATCATAACAGTGGGAAGGGGCAGGTACAGGACCGTGTGAGTCTGTGAGAAAGAGAAAAAGAAAGCCCCCGAGAGAGAGGGGGAAACGTCTTGAAGAAATTCCACAGCTAAATTGCTAGAATGAGCACAACTGGAGATGCAGAGAAACTTTGGGCTCTCCGAGTCTCTGCGGAGATTAATAATGCAACAAAGCAGCGAGGGAGTGCGGGCGAGCGAGGCAGGGCGAGAGCTGCCTCTCAAATGTTTGTTTTAATGGGCCGTACCCCACGTCCTGGCTGCTGTAAATGATGTGGAATGAGAAAAAAACACACCATCCACAAAAGCAACCTTCCTCCCGACGTACGAGGTGCACAAAGCCGTATGAGGATCAGGTCAGCGGCTCTGAGACAGTCAGCACTTACTATGCTAGCTGTGTAACGGCCGCTAATCCACCACACAGCCTGTTGAATCTGTGTCTGCTGCCTCCAGGAGGTATTTGACAAAGCTGACTTTCTCAGCAAGCTGGATAATTTAAGCCCAAGTGAAGACTACTGTGTCAGAAAGGCATTTACAGCATCTTATTTATCTTTGGGTTTAAAAACATCCATTTCTTACATTGTTGGGTTTTGTTTTTTCCAATGAAACACTTCTTATAACTTCAGTTTGAAGGGGCGGAGCTTATCTGCTGTAAGCGGAACTCGTGTACATCAATGTTCAAAAGTCAGAGACCTGTCAAAATGACCATTAAAAGTTGACATATACCCATTTTTAAAAGTTAACACAGGGGTACTAGTGTGCAAATTAAACACTTACAACTCAGGGTGTTTACCCCTATCTCCAGGTCATAAAGGGAATCCAGAGCTATGCAGGAGCATGCTTCAGTGGACTCTACATTCTATACAGTAAACTAGCATTTGTCCAGATGTGACTCAGAAAGCAATACAGTAAAGTGCATTTACCACCTCCTCTGGGGGTAGTGCCTCCTCTGGGGGTGGCATGGTGGCACAGGAGTAAGTGTTGCAGTCACACAGGAGGTTGTGGACCCACTGGAGGTTGTGGGTCCAAGTCCCACTCCGGGTGACTGTCTGTGAGGAGTTTGGTGTGTTCTCCCCGTGTCCATGCGTGTTTCCTACGGATGCTCCGGTTTCGTAGGTGTGAATGTGTGTTGCCTTGTGAAGGACTCCAGGATGTGTCCTAGCCTTGCTTTCAGGTAGGCTTCAGACCCACCACGACCCTGAATTGAATAAGTGGTTACAGACGATGAATGAATGAATGCCTCCTCTGGATGCACAATAACCGTAGTCCATAAGAGCCCATGCTGACTGCGCTCTACAGTAGATGCAGAACACAATCAGAACGACTCAATAAACCCCATGTTTATCCCAATATATCCCACTTAGGCAGCCCACAAAAAAAGACTGGGTTATTTTATCTCAGTTTGTGGGTTGGTAGGCGCTTTCCAAATTAATATGCGCATGTGCTCAAAAATGATTTCTAATAATATAGTAATATGTCTTCATTATTAGGTTAGACACAATATGCAGCATATTCCAATATGGAAGTTCAAGGACAAGAAAAGTGGATCTTCTAACAACCCCAACCAGATAAACACCCCTTCAAGCTTTCACCTTTCAGATGAAGCAGAAAATCGAGTTCCCCTTCTGCTTCAGATCTGAAAAAAAATCCCCAAGTGCTTTTCTCATTCCATCCACTAGGGGACAACTGTTCATCTATATGGGTCTGAAAGGATGTGTAAAAGACAGGAAGCCTTTGGTGAGAAAATGAGATGGCAATTAACCATTTGGAGATCATTTTGATGAGGCTTGAGGAGGGAAAGTCTTGTACCTTTTTGCCACATAACATGGCCAAGAACTGCCTACTACCACAGGAAAAGAAATCTGACTGACAGGCAGAAGAACCAATCACAAGTCTGTAATTTCGGCATGACGTGTCCAAGAAGGCAGATAACCAATCAGAATGAGACTGTTCGACTTCACCCAACACTGCGCAGACTGCTTGCCGTCTGTTTCGGTACGGTGCATGCCAGTTAGGTTTTTGATCAACTTGCGTCTGCACTTGCGAAACATCATGATTGACACATGCAGTTACAATCTCGCGAGCTTGAGGCCGATGCAGGCTCCAGAGCCAGCCACTGCAGTTGCCCCCAGGCGGGAGACAGCCTAGTGATGACAAAGCTCAATCCTCATTAGCTAGAAGCCCCACTGGAACCTATGACATTTGTTTCTTTTAGTTCTAAATTGTAAAATTATCTCTTTTAAAGACCCTGTATGCACAGTAATAATGTCACGATCTCTCATAGAGTGAGTTTCTGTGCAAAACATAGCTACAGAAGAAAGATTAGAGGCTTTTGACCCACTTCTAGGACTGGAGAAAATCGTCTCCTTGTCAAACTGTAAGACCTGCACACACATGTTTTACCAGTTATAATCAAACCCCTAGGTCACATACCCAAAGCATTTAAACTAGCAGTTATTATACTGACCCTGATCAAGAAACCAAATCTTGATTTTAGTGTATTATCCAATTACAGACCTCTCTCTAACCTGCCATTTATTTCTAAGATCTTCAAAAAAGTCGTGGCCCAACAACTTCATACCTGTGTAAAAATATCAGTTATCAGTTCGCAAGAGTAAATAATGTCTCCTCTAACCACACAAAAATGAGATTTGGAGTCCCCCAAGGCTCCATTTTAGGACCGTTATTATTTCTATTATACGGCGTTAGGGTTAGGGTTACCCTCCCCTCCCAACTGCAACCGACTACTTTCACTGACCAACAAGAAGAGGCGCAGTTCATCTTAAACAAGCCTTTGCTGTCAACTTGAGGGTGGAGCATCTGTGGCTGAAACTAGTGTCATGGTATCTGTTAATTGTACTGAGTTTGGGATATAAATAAAAGCCTAAATGTGAATTTACCCATTGAATAGCCCATTTTACCATTGAAATAGAGAAGCTGCTCTGCTGAAGAAAGACTGAATCCAATCAAATCCTCACAGAAATGTTCCAATATCTAGTTTAGATCCACCCTGAGGCTTTTTTTCTGCAGCAGACAGTGAAAGAAATTCCCTGTTGATGCATAAAGTACAAGTTCATTCTCAAGGTGCCAGGAAAAGGTTGAAAACATATTTAACAAAAAGTTGCGCAGAAGCCTCTGCAACTCCATATACCTTCAGAATTTACCGCCTCTGCCCTTCGTCTTTTTTTTTTTTACAGCTCCCATTCTTTCCGGGAGACTTGCTTTGGGTTTTTCAAAGAATCTGCAGCAATATTTTCCCCACCTCGGGTTCAGACTTAGAAGCTGGCTGTATTTTTGGAGTGCTAGAGTCTAGAGAACACACAGATCCACTGCTCTGAATCCCAAAACTTAGGGTCTTTACACCCCTCGGGTCAACACTTGGCATTGGATAGAGTGACTTGAGGATGTTGTGTGGCTGCTGCTGGAAATGACAGAAC
This sequence comes from Hoplias malabaricus, assembly GCF_029633855.1. Lineage (NCBI taxonomy): Eukaryota > Metazoa > Chordata > Actinopteri > Characiformes > Erythrinidae > Hoplias > Hoplias malabaricus. The sequence continues at coordinate 31,563,634 of NC_089812.1, read as the reverse complement.
TGTGACAACAATCGTTTGATTTTTGCCCATCACAGGTGGCAACAGTGAGGAACATGCATTATTTTTATACTGAGGCTGCAGTGAGAGCACAAAACTGGAGAAGTATGAGCAAAGTGAGAGGATTGCAAACCAAGACAAACTCAACAAGGATACCAGGGACTTGGATACATTTTCCATCCATCCATCTATTATCTGTAACCCTTATTCAGTTCAGGGTCGCGGTGGACCAAGAGCCTACCTGGAATCATTGGGCGCAAGGCAGGAATACACCCTGGAGGGGGCACCAGTCCTTCACAGGGCAACACACACATTCACACCTATGGTCACTTTTGAGTCACCAATCAACCTACCAACGTGTGTTTTTGGACTGTGGGAGGAAACCAGAGCACCCAGAGGAAACCCACACAGACACAGAGAGAACACACCACACTCCTCACAGACAGTCACCCGAAGAAAACCCACGCAGACACAGGGAGAACACACCACACTCCTCACAGACAGTCACCCGGAGGAAACCCACACGGACACAGGGAGAACACACCACACTCCTCACAGAGAGTCACACGGAGGAAACCCATGCAGACACGAGGAGAACACATCACACTCCTCACAGACAGTCACCTGGAGGAAACCCACGTAGACACAGGGAGAACACACCACACTCCTCACAGACAGTCACCCGGAGGAAACCCACGCAGACACAGGGAGAACACACCACACTTCTCATCGTCACCTGGAGGAAACCCACGCGGACACAGGGAGAACACACCACACTCCTCACAGACAGTCACCCGGAGGAAACCCACGCAGACACAGGGAGAACACACCACACTCCTCACCGTCACCCGGAGAAAACCCACGCAGACACAGGGAGAACACACCACACTCCTCACAGACAGTCACCCAGAGGAAACCCATGCAGACACAGGGAGAACACACCACACTCCTCACCATCACCCGGAGAAAACCAACGCAGACACAGGGAGAACACACCACACTCCTCACAGACAGTCACCTGGAGGAAACCCACGCAGACACAGGGAGAACACACCACACTCCTCACAGACAGTCACCAAGAGGAAACCCCACGCAGACACAGGGAGAACACACCACACTCCTCACAGACAGTCACCCGGAGGAAACCCACGCAGACACAGGGAGAACACACCACACTCCTCACAGACAGTCACCTGGAGGAAACCCACGCAGACACAGGGAGAACACACCACACTCCTCACAGACAGTCACCCAGAGGAAACCCACGCAGACACAGTGAGAACACACCACACTCCTCACAGACAGTCACCCGGAGCGACGCTACCTGCTGCGCCACTGTGCAGCCTGCCACTAATGATGTATTCTTTAAAGCTGTGGGCCAATTAAAATCTTACAGTGGGCTGAATTTGGCCCGGGGACTGGACTTTGGATGCTCCTGATTTACATGGTAATTTTATGGCAAACTGTGTATATCTGTTTTTAAAATAAAAATATTGTAAACAAAACAGTTCTTGAATGTAACATTTACGATTGCCAAAAATAATAGTGTAATGTCGTACACATTTCGGCTGTGTATTTTACGATGATTAATTCTGGCAACCACAGCTGCCAGTTTCTTACTGTAAATGTTATGGGGGTTTTTTACAGTGTAAATAAACCAGAAAATATTAATATATTAGTTCTCCACAGACCTACCGTCTTTATGTTTTATTAGTACTGCATTGTTGCACACAACACCACTTTTTTTTTGTTTTGGTCACTGCTCAAAGGAAATGAGTGAAAAGAAAATGCTCAGAGTTTAATAGTTGCAGTACAGCCTTGTTCACTGTTGACTGTCAAAATGGCGGCGATAACAAACGTCTCGTCCGTGATACGTAAATGATCGACGGTTGCACTCTATATTAGAGCGCTATTAATGAAGAGAGAGGGGCTCTGCTCCACAGCCCAGTGCAGAGGTTGAACATGATGACTGTAGGCTCATGTGCAGCTGCTCCAAAATGTTGTTGCATGGTTCTAATCCGGCACTGATCTTCCTCCGATATTAGGGCATAGAGTGCAGTGAGTTGGAGGCCAACGTGAACTTTTTTTGTTTGAATTTAGTTGCTCGGTAAAAGAGACGGGCCACATCTGTGTTATATTTTATTGCTCTTCCTCCACCACCATGGAGAGCTGGAGCTAATCACACAGCCATGTCTGCGCTGATGAGAGGCGTGCTTTCAAATGCTAGCCCTCTCTCTTAGGAAGTCTGGAGGAACAAACGGGGGCCTAATGCATAATGAAGGGACTGTTTGATGATGGGGCGCTGGAGCGACAGAGGCACTTGTTCATGTTTTCATATCACAGGTCAGAATCCCTCATCACTAGCTCAGAGAGCGAAAGAGAGAGAGAAAGAGAGAGAAAAAACAGCGGATGCTCATCACGCCACTCTCTGTGTCATTCAGCCACTCCAACAGCTGCCACACAACAGCCCCTTTGTTCGTCTCCTAACAAGCAGCAGCGACACATTCACTTCATATCGAGCAGAGAGGGAAGGCGGCCTATTTAAAGCAGCCCACTCTCTTTTATTAGCCGTGGAAATGATCTCAGAGGGACCCAGGCAGACACAGCCATTCTGCCATGTCAAGTTCTAAAAAATGCGGTGAGACAGGCACGTCAAGCCTCGTAAAAAAAACATACAGGGCACTGAAGCCATGTGTCGGGCTGCACCGAATTAAAAGCAGTAAAACCTGATACAGCCGATGGGTGAACAAGTCTAAAATAAAAAAAGGATTTGTTCTCAGTTTTGAGGTTTAGAAAATCGGACTCTTCTTCTGCCCTGCGCTACTCGGACACCGTAGCAGTGCTGTGATCCTGATCATGATGAAGTGGTTAGAGAAATGAATGAATGAATAAATGAATACTACTGCTATGACCACTACTAATGATAATTCTTTCATACATTCATTTTTTTAACCACTTCATTCAGGGTCACGGTTGTTCAGAGCCTACCCAGAACCATTGAGCGCAAGGTAGGAACCTGGAGAGGGCACAACACACTCATCCTGTTGCTCACACACACAGCTATGGATGTGTGTTTGGACTATGGGAGGAGGAAACCCACACAGACACAGGGAGAACACACCTCCTCACAGACTGTGACCTGAAGCAGGGATTGAAGCCACAATCGCAGGACCCTGGAGCTGTGTGACGGCGAAACTGTCGCACCACAGGGCTGCCCTAACAACAGCGTCAACAACAATAACAACAACAACAACAACAGTAGTAGTAGTAAAAGTAATAGTAATGATACTGATAAAGTAAATTGTAGCAGTCATACAGCTCCAGGGACCTGCAGTTTGTGGGTTCGATTCCCACTGTGGGTGACTGTCTGTGAGGAGTGTGGTGTGTTCTCCCTGTGTCTGCGTGGGTTTCCTCTGGGTGAATGTCTGTGAGGAGTGTGGTGTGTTCTCTCTGTGTCTGCGTGGGTTTCCCCCGGGTGACTGTCTGTGAGGAGTGTGGTGTGTTCTCCCTGTGTCTGCGTGGGTTTCCTCCAGGGTGCTCCGGTTTCTCCCACAGTCCAAAAACACACGTTGGTAGGTGGATTGACGACTCAGAAGTGTCCGTAGGTGTGAGTGTGTGAGTGAATGTTTGAATGTGTGTGTTGCCCTGTGAAGGACTATCCAGAAGTTGTACAGGGGAGAAATGAACCATAACCAAAGATCTAGTATTATGTTGCCCCCTCCAGGGTGTATTCCCGCCTTGCGCCCAATGATTCCAGGTAGGCTCTGGAATCATTGGATCCACCCCATATTGTTTTGTTGTTCAACATGCTTTGAGGAGGACCCAACTCTGCTATGTTGGCAGACACCCAAATTGACTGGCGTTTTCGCTGAGTGATGGGAGAGGGAGGGATTCCCATCCAATCTACTGAATATTCACCATTAAATTCAACAGGGAAACTATTAAGGGAAGTTCCCATTTGGTGTTTGTGATGATCAAAGGTTTGACCAATTTCTGGCAGTCTTTCACAAAAAATGTTCAGGATACAGTCAGCAGGATTCAGCTTGCGTCACCGCTCTTTTACCACGGACAAAGACGTCACCTGTTCTTCCATCAAAACAGACAGACCGTCATTCTCCTGCACTCTGAGGTGAGGCGAAAATACACATGAAAAGATTGAGTGGAAAAACACAGACCCAGAGGTACCGCAGCGGCGTCAAAAAGAGAACAGAGGGGCGTGCACCCAAGCACATGCATCTGTGTGTGTGTGTGTGTGAGGTGGAGATAGAGAGTGTTTGAGGCAGGGGGTAGAGAGTGGAGCCCGGACCTTGTGATGTGCTCTTTTGTTGTGTGTCTTTTAGAGCATTTGGAAAGAGTATCTACGGTGGCAGTGTGAGTGGGCAAGAGAGAGAGAGAGAGAGTACGAGGACAAAAAGAATGAGATATGACTGCAACTGGGCCTCTGGGTGTTTGAAGCCCTACTGCCTCCACAGATCTGGCCTCTTTCACACACACACTCACACAAACAGTACACACATATATACACACACATTCACAAGCAGGCCACTACCTTCCCCTCCATTGTCATGCATGGCACAGAAGGGGACAGAGCTCCAGAGAGGCTGGCACGCTGAAAAGGCCATCCCAACCTCCATGCATTATGAATCTCACCCCATTTCCTGTCTGGGGCTCATCTGTGCTTTGAGAATTTCCCCATCCCAAATCAAACCTGATTTCCATATGAATCTAATATGAAAGTGACCCAGAGGCCTCGGAGGAGTCGCCGGGAGGGAAGTGGAGTCATGCACAAGATGTCTGACGGAAAAAAAAAAAAAAAAAAAAAAAAAAGGTCAGGAAACCACTTCTATGCAAACGCACCAATCAGGACGAGTGCGTTGTTTATTTCCCAGTACGTGAAGGCCTACATCTTTGGGCGGTGGGTTGATTGATGAAATTCTCATAACAATATGAATAATGTTCATTCCACGGAGCTGGTGGCTCCAGCAGAATCAGTTAAGCATCCCACGGTAAGTGAACGAAATGAAAGGACTTAGTAAAAAAGAAAACATTACTTTAGTCAGTCATTGTCTGTATCCAGTTCAGTGTTGTGGTGGGTCCAGAGCTTACCCAGAATCCTTTGGACACAAAGCAATGAAACCCAAAGGAACTTGTTAATGAACATATGTTTGACATACAGTTTTTGAATTTTGTTTTGTATGACATCATATTAGTTTACATTAAACCTTCTAGAAGGTCTTGTTATTTAGTCTGTGTTTTATAAATCTGTATTACAAACATAAAACTATTCATTCATTCATTCATTATCTGTAACCCTTATCCAGTTCAGGGTCGCGGTGGGTCCAGAGCCTACCTGGAATCATTGGGCGCAAGGTGGGAATACACCCTGGAGGGGGCAGCATAATACTAGATCTCTGGTTATGGTTCATATCGCCCCTGAACAACTTCTGGATAAAGGTTCTTTAACAACAAAAGGCAGTTGGCTTAATAAACTTCTAACAACAGAAATGTTTTATTAGATTGACTACAGTCGAAAAGTATTTACATTTAAGTACATACTGGTCCTTATGTTAATAAAATTCCTTATGTTGATTTCGGAAAGTTGGCAACCCTACGCACACGAGAGGGTGTAGTGAGTTTCCTGACAGCGAGTGTCATTTCAAGACAAATATAAAGAAAAAACTTTAATTGAAGGCCTGTTACAATCTTTAATTAAACCAATTGAAAAGCCACAGATGAGTGAATGTGTGAGTGTGTGTTGCCCGGTGAAGGACTAGCGCCCCCTCCAGGGTGTATTCCCGCCTTGCGCCCAATGATTCCAGGTAGGCTCTGGACCCACCGCGACCCTGAACTGGATAAGGGTTACAGATAATGAATGAATGAATGAATGAAAAGCCACTGATGCACTAGTTGAAATAGCATTATGTAGCAGAGGAAACCTGACTATTGATGAAGGTAAAGTAAGCCTCCGAAAAAAGCAGTTAAAATGTCCATAAACACAACAGTATTTAGGGCAGACTGAATTGATGTAGATACCTGTGTATAATGAGTTAATAGTTTTATTATTCTACATGTATAATATGGATATTCAAAATGTTTTATTTTGTAAAGGCAACAGCTACTTGTGCCTTTGCTTAATCTGTAACTGATCAAATAAATCTGCAGCTATGAGGCAATTACCCCAGACCCCCTCGGTTAAAGCTTAGCCCCCCTTAATCATTAATGTCTAGTGATGACCCTGCTGAGCAGTTTAATTTCCATTCCTAAAATATATCTTTTCAGTTACTAGATATTTCAGACAATCATTTGCCATCATATACTCCAGTAGTCATTGTAAAGCTTTAATCCTATTGACTTAGGCCTGGGCTCAGTGACGCTAAAGCGGGTTCCCATGGAAACAGTTTCAAGTGAAAAACCTTGCTCATTTATTTAATTCTTTGGTGAAAAAAAAAAAAAACCTTGTGAGAAAGTTTAGTTTCTGAAGGTGCAGAGACACGGAGTCTGCTGCAGCTCATCGTGGTCCTGAGAGGGGAAAAGAGGACGAGATGAGCTGAGAGTGCAACTGTGTTTCTCAGGCCTAGTTTAGCCAGACTGCCATTAGCCATATAGCCATTGTCATAGAGGTGTTTCTGGCATTTCAAAAACAGGAAAGCTCAAAATACGTACCCTTGTCATTGGAAGGTCTGGGGAAGCTTTGGTGCTTCATATCAATGCATTGTTTACAATAATAACATAATAACAAACTATACAAATAATTTATCTTGTCAGTTGCTAACACTGTGTGTATGGTCAGGGAAAGCCTGTTATTTTCTGTTCGTACAAAGCTACAAAACAGAAGCACTGTGTTGAGATGACATTAAAGCAGCTCGTTTTCCAGAAATCAACAAGATAACATTTTAACATTTCTAAAACCAAGCGCCTTAACATTTTATCAGCCCAGTCATCGCTGGGAGCTAGATATTTATTACTGATTTACATTTCTATAAGGGTCCCACTGATAAAATAGTGCTGCAACAAATTCACAGCCTCGCTCTGGTGTTCTGACTTTAATAATCCTGAGATTTTGTCATTTTTTGTGTAAAGTTAAACAGAAAGCTGTGCAGATGTAATTAACTCTTCAGAAAGTCAGTAACGGTGAGATCTGTATTCGTGTTGCTCACAAGGCTGTGTCACAGAAACATAACATAATGTAAAGAAGAGACTATGATAAATATTACCTCTACAACGTTCAATACATTTCTGTTTAAGGCTCCAGTAAAACACTGAGCTGTTCACCGCGGTGAATGGTGGACCTACAGCGCTGAAGCAGTGCGAGTGTGTCCCAATTCAGCTCTCAACTCTCTGAACAAAAAAGAATACTTATCCAGGGAAAAGAGGACCTCTGGTAACCACCAACCAGTTCCAAATTTAGTTCAGGAACTGTAATGTGAAATATGGATTAGCTAACAACAGGCCGGTGTAGTGGCACCACCTTAAGTTCTCTCTGTGAAATACGGCTGAATTAACAGTTCCTACTCTCACATGTGCGTTTCAGCATTAGGTGTCAGTCAGTCAGTCAGTAAGCGCAAATGCCTCTTCTAGGCCGGCCCGGTAGGTGGTCCGGCAAAAAGTATTACATTCAGACATCATAGCCATCTGTCAGTTCCACACCTAGTTTTCCACTGTATGGTACCTAATCTACTCAGCTGTACTCACTTTTTGGTTCACGGGCTCTGGTAGCTTTTCTACTAGCAGCTTAGACACTGCTGTGCACCTGTGTTATAATAGGTTTCATTTATACAGCACCTTTCTCAAACTCAAGGCCACTTTCCACAATAGTTCAGACAAACCAGTTGTTCCTCCATCCAGGTCTCGCTGGAGTTTTTCATTGACCACCAATCCATGGAGCATTTGTACTGCATCAAAAGGTCGTTGCATAATTTTACCAGCTGCCGTTGTGAGTCTGAGAAAACAAACATTTTGTTGTGATTAACAACTAAAAAAGTACCCATACCCGGTACCAAATTTGTTCTAATCAGTTGTTATGCTGAACTGGTTGAATGACACAGTCGGATAGACTGAAATCTGATATTTATCTGCAGTCTCTTTGGGAAATAAGCTGAATGACAAATTATCATAACACCTATGCATGATTAGCATATTCAGTTCTTCCTTTGCTTTCTTGGACTGCCAGGCAATTGCAGCTACATTGTTAGGTTGGTGAAACCAAGGAAGACGACTCAGAAAGGCCATGCTGGAGCCATGAGGATTTTTTTTTTATTTCACTGACTCAGTGAGTCAGACTGTGATGGTGTGAGATTTCAGTTGCCTGGAGTCATAGCAGGAGCGGTAGCGTTTTCATTGGCCATGCTGCCAGACATGCTGAGCACTGTGGACCTTTAGAGCTGTGGCCTGGCTGGATGAGAAAGGCATATCCTGCTAGAAGCCCGAGTCCAAGCTCAGCAAGGCGGTGTGCCTCAGGCGGTGTGTGCCTATGGCCAGCCTGATGAAAGTCAAAACGGTGGAGGAGGAGGCAGCCATACCTGAAAAAAAAGAAAACAAAAAGGCACCACCACTAAAAACTCTGCAGAAATGCTGTCGGAAAAACTACCGGAGGGTTGTTCTGAAGCAGTTAACTTTGAACCTCTAAGAACTATTAACCTTCTGCTCTGCGTTGCAGGGATCTCATTTGGTAACCATCTTAGTCAGGAGGCAGGCAGCCTCTGGGGCAGTCTTCAGCCCTAATGACTATGTGATACATTCGTAAACAGAAAGTTGGGCATCGCTGATGTGAAGCTGACAGAGATGCCAAAGATGTGGTGCAGATTAAGAGTAAACGAGTGAATGAAAGCAGCCAAACACCATGGGATAATTCGGCAGTAAGGGATGATCCTGCGCTGAACCCCTGGATTTGCCCCGATCCAGATGTTCCGAGCCGCAGGTGCCTGTGCCATGTGTGGCCGCCTGATGAAGCGGGATTTATCTCGCTCTGACCACCATGATTATGAACGCCTTGGTCCTGTCCCTGCTGTTCTGGTCAAAGGCAAATGGCAGAGTTGCGTAAGAGGCGTGCCGTCCCAGGTGCTGTTTACATGTAGCAGAGGCAGGGAGCTTTACAGTCATCTTCTGCTGCAGCAACATTGGGGGCGGCCAATCTGTCACATGCAATCTGCAGGGCTGCTCTAAGCGAGGTCCAGGGAGCAAAAAGCTCATGATCAGTATTTCTCACTTTCCATCCGTTCCTTCTTCCCAAGTGTCTGAGAAAAGCCAGCGCTCGATTGGCCTTTGGTAGACTTCCACAAAAACAGGTCGGCAGCAGCTGTGACGGACACTGAGGGCCGTGCAGGCTCTAATCCGGCCACCTGCTGGGGCGGAGATGACATGGAGTTTTTTTACCGCTCACTGCGAATGACTCAAACTGTTGCGGAAAACTGATCAAGCTCCAGCGTGAATAAACTTCATATTGGACATCTGACACAGCATGTTTTTTTTTTGGGTGGGGGGAGGGGGGGTTGGATTTGACTCAATGCTCTACTTGGGTCTGTTATGCAACACATTTATCCAACCAAGTTCTCTGAAAGTGTCCAAATTTATTTCACAGTTATTTTTCCCAATTTTTTTCCCCTGAACGTTTTTTTTTTCTTCCCAGTACCGAGTTCTGCAGTCTCTTTGACATTCTTCAGCTTTACCTGTAAAAAGACTGGGGACAGGAGAATATATTAATAATTGATGGCCTCCTGTCTCTCTTGATCTTGCATCATCTGTCAACAGAAGCATCACACGATTACATCACTTGCTTTTCTACATTACAATCCAATCCAGATCCTAACAAGCATGTTTACAAAGCACGCATTAAAAGAAACCGCTTGTTCTCAATATTTAATCATCCTTTAATCTTTTGAATACTATTAGACTTGCATCTTGTAGTAAAATCCACTTTTTTGACTATAGAGAATATTCGCAAGAAAAAAAAAATGATGAAAACAAGGTATCTGCTCCTGTTTTGGCAGTGGTTTGCAGACTCTCTGGCTGTGCATATGTAATTGTAAGCTTTATCTTAATCAAGGTGATCACTTAAAGGCTCTTTGAGGGCATAACAAAAGTAAACAAAGAGGAGCAGGCATTACAGAAAAGCAAGTATAGCCGAGCAAGGCAACAATTTCACTCCAATTTAAACCGTATTCAACAACTGGAAAAGGTGGCCAAGAGGTTAAGGCAATGGGCTGCTATCTATTGTGCTCCGTGTGTAGTTTGAATACCTTCTAGGTATCATTATTGCTGTGCAAACACTCTCACTTTTAATCTTACTCTCAGTATGTGGAAGTGTGTTACTTCCAGAATCCGTAGCTAAAAGATGCTATGATCAAAGCTATCACTTCATTACCACACATCACCACTTCTAGTCACTCATCAGCAACTCAGCAAGCTTCCCTTTCCCTGATTCAGTTCATCAAGCCAGGTTTCTTCTTGAATTTCCCATCCAAATATCACTAAAACCAAGGCAGCAGAGTTTAAATGGAAGCGATTGCTAAGAAGCTAATCCAGCTATCATTAGCACTTCCACTTTCAATCACTGTTTTTTCATGGTTTCAGTGCCTAGACCAGTGTGTCTTATTAAGGTTTCACTCCAAACATGACTCAAAGGTAAGAAAATTGAATTTGGGTTTTAGCCTAACGGCTAACAGTTTTCCATTAGTATTTTCATAAACGTTAGCACTTTTTTTTACATTTTCTTTTCTGTAACTTTTTCTAAGTTTTAACAGGTAAATGGTCATATCTCCACTTGGTTAAGAAAAGTGGGTTCAAAGGTTAAATGAAGTGTGATAATTTGGGTTAACGGCAAGAGGCTAACACAGCTTTCTGTAAATATAATCAATGCTAGCACTTTCTTTCACTAGTCTACCATTCATTTCTTGTTAATGTGTCTTCCACTATTTTCCCTTCAAAAGGTTTCTACTTACAAAGTTGCTGTGCTCAAAGCTAAAAAATATTTATAATGAGTTATGTCAAAGAAGCTAACACAGCTTGTTTCAGCATTAGTTTAACCATTAGCTTTTCCATTGACACATCAGGACCTTGGAAGACTCTTTATTCCTTGTTTCATGGGTTAGTATTTTCTAGAATCTCTGGAGAGGCAAATGTGTTGCTTTTTCCACACTGTTAGACTGGACTTATTATAAAACACTGTAACACCGTGCCTCCTTTTTTGGGGCAGCCATGGCCTGGTGGTTATGGAATTGGGCTTGTAACTGGAAGGTTGCCAGTTTGGTTCCCAGAGCTGGCAGGTCATGACTGAAGTGCCCTTGAACAAGCCACCCAACCCCCAACTGCTCACCGGGAGCCATGCCTATGGCTGCCCACCCCCTCGGGCATGTTTGCTCACTGCCCCCTAGTGTTCACCAGTGTTTCACTGCATGGATTGGGTTAAATGCGAAGAATAAATTCCTGCAGAGATCTCTGTATTTCAGTTGTTTCTTATTGGCCTGCCTTTAGAGCTCTGTGTCTGAAAGAAGCACATGTCCTGCCCCAAAGCACCCTCTTCTTGGTGTTTGCCCCAGATCTTTATCTACGCTACCCAGCAGCAGCCAGCCCAGTGACAGCTGTTTTTTTTTGGCTTGGCTTTGTCAAAAGTCCCAGAGTTTGTGCTTGGAGAGCAAAGAGCCGCACCAGATTTCGAATTTTCTTTGAACAGTTTAGAGAGCCGACGAGATTTTACAGCCTGCTTATTCTGGTGATCCGATGGGTTTCAAGGTGGATGGGCAAGTTTCAGAAACGTGTTAGTGTGTGTGTAAGACGGTCAGTCTGGTTCACCTACAGGAAATAATCTCATTCTTTCTGCATCAGTGCCACTAATGACTCTGGTTCCCCCACTGCTTGGTGAAGATGAGGAGACGAAAGTAGTCTTGTGTGAGTTCTGATCAATTGCTCGGAGGAGACACAGAGGAGATTTTCATCATCATGTAAGCTTTTTGCTGTTCTTCCTCCTTGAACCACGCAGTGCACCTATGCAGCCAAGGTTTCTCTGTCTTTCTTTTGTCTACGTCTTTGACAAAAGCACCACACTTGTTGCTTTTCTTACACTATTAAAAATATAGGTGCCTTAGAGGTGGAATTGGATAGATAATTCAAGACTTCAATTGGTATGGGATCTGGTTGCAGATATTCAAATTATATCCTTTTTCTGTGGGCACCCCCAGTGGGCATCCCTCTGGCAGAAAGGAGATCAAATTACACATTTTAATAATCAACAAATCAAATAAAATTCATCTTTCTCCATAACTGTGTTACCAGGTTCACTTGGACAATGTTGGCTCTCTATATGAGCAAGGTACCTAAGAAGATAATTTAAAGGCCCCCTGAGGGCTCAACAGATGAAAAAATAAAAGCAAGCAACGCAGAAAGCAACTGAAGCTGAACAACACAATCATTTTTTTCCACTTGTAACGGCTCTAAAATTGGAAAAGGTGGTCAAGAGGTTAAGGTAATGGGCTGCTAATTGTATTGTGCTCTGTATTTGTGGATATGACAGCCTTGTAGGTATCCATACACAGGGTTTTTCATCTCTTTTTCAGTGTATGGATGTGTTTCTTCCAGAATATATTTCATTTATTCATGTTCTTTAATCACTTAATTTTGTCAGTGTCAAGGTGGGTCCAGAGCAGAGGTGATTGCTCTAAGACTGCAAGGGAAGCTTAGCTTCCCCTAAAATGTCAAAAAATAAGTGATCAAATATATACTGTTGTGTGTACATGTCATTGAATAAATATGCACTACAACGCGCTCAACTTTAGTTCAGAATCAGCTTCTTATCACTGGTAAAGACACGGCTTTCCTCTCAATCATTCCCGCAGCTTCACAGTGCTTTAAACAGTGAGGATGCTGAGCGTCCACAGAGTTCAATAGCGAAGCAACGAAGTACAGCGAAACGAGACATTGGATAAATGCTGGGCTTTGTCCCGCCCATCGGAAGCTCACCATCTCTGGGGGTCTATGGGGCAGTGGGCTGGCCTCGGCTGGCCCAGACGCTCAGCTTCTGCATGATGATTGGATGATCTGTCTGAAGCTGGATCCCTTTTTGATTGACAGCGAAATGAGTGAATCAGCGATCCTTTGGTGTAAAGATCCGTGGGAGCACAGGTGGACACACTTCACATGAACCGAGGCCGTTTAAGCAGCCTGGCTCTGCTGGCCATTGAGAGGACACTAGTCAAGTCCCTGGAAAAGACGCCTTGTTGGTACGACAGGGTCACAGATCATTTTCTTAAAAAAGGAACGGAGGGTAGAATTTACGTATAAATAAACCGACACATTTTATGATGTAGGCCGAAATTGAGCTTCCCCTCCTTGAAAGACCAGCATCCGCCACTGGTCCAGAGCCTACCCAGAATCACTGGGCGCAAGGCAGGAACATAGAGGACAAAGCACCACAGTTATTTTCCCCAGTTTTTTTCTCTCATGTGAAATGTTGTTGAATTAAATGTATTGAGCTGCTAGTGAGCAATGGTGGGTAAAGGGAGGGGTGAGAACCCATTGTTGTGTAAGCAATTCACACCTATTCAAAACATGGCTGGGACAAAATAAAACAGTAAATATGGGCTCGCCTGTTTACCTATCAACTCAAACATCAAGTTCACTACCAGTTTGTTAAATCATATGTATTTTCACTGAAATGCTGTCTGTTGAAGTGAAGTTAATGCATGGGGCAACTGGAGGGTCTCAGAAACAGACAGAACAAAATTTGTGGCTATTGTGAAAAATGGAAAAAGGTCCTTCACACTCAAAAGGACCATTGAAGAATTCTTTCGGGAATTGGCCCCACTTTATGAAACCAATTTTTGGCCCTTTTCTTTATAGTGAACGTAGACCTTGAGCCTTGTAGCAAAGTCAAGTACAATCCTGAGCTCGCCTTTCACTCCTCAGCTCTTGGCACTTTTAAGGTTGGTATTCCAGTAAAACCAGAACTAAATGCAAACTAGAAATTAAATGTCAACCCAGGCCTTTGTAAATATCAAACAGATGTGGTGCATAGACCTGCAGCACTCACCAGGGCCACTTGCCATGTGTGTGCATTATATGATATACACAGACTGCTATTGTCTAAATGTATTGTATTTACTTCCATTATTCTGTCGCATGTAAATCTTTATGTACACACACACACACACACACACTTTTATCCATCCATTATCTGTAAGCGCTTATCCAGTTCAGGGTCGCGGTGGGTCCAGAGCCTACCTGGAATCATTGGGCGCAAGGCAGGAATACACCCTGGAGGGGGCGCCAGTCCTTCACAGGGCAACACAGACACACACACACACACGGACACACTTGAGTCGCCAATCCACCTACCAACGTGTGTTTTTGGACTGTGGGAGGAAACTGGAGCACCTGGAGGAAACCCACGCGGACACAGGGAAAACACACCAACTCCTCACAGACAGTCACCCGGAGCGGGAATCGAACCCACAACCTCCAGGTCCCTGGAGCTGTGTGACTGCGACAATAACCTGCTGCACCACCGTGCCGCCCTCACACACACTTTTACCTGTACAATATTTATAATGAGATTTAAAAAACACAATTCTGGATCATGAGGACAGATGGTATAGTGTTAGGGAAAGATAAGGCTGAGGGGACTCCCGAGTCCCTGTCACATTACACCAGCCAGATGGGAACCTACATGGTCATGTTGCAGAGTATTAGTGTTCTCCTCTGAGCATTGTGAAAATAATTAAACTAATGGGCAGAACTCTGAAGAAAATACAGTGGAAGATTTCATAAACATCACATCAGCTAGTTGCCTTGCTTTGGCCATTCTAGACAGGTGATGCGGCTGTTAAGTGTGGATTAAATCTAGTACACTGGGAAATAACTGTGACTGAATTGTGGGTGGGAAAAAAAAAATAAAAAAATCAATGCAGTCAATGTGGTGTATGTTGCTTGTTATTTTCTCATTATGTCAAAAAATCTGAGCTGCCGGATCGGTAAAATACCCTCTCAGACAAACCCAAAGCCATGGCTGACCCCAAGAGAGAGGTTTAAGCTTAATAATGACTCATCAGAACAGTGTGAAGCCCTTTGTATCGTCTTGGAATCAATTCATTAAACCAGGACCACAATACTTTCTGGCTGACCAACTAAGAACTTTAGGCAGTGCACTAACAAGGCAGCAACAAAAGAAAAAATAAATCTGGAAGAAGAATTACAGACAGCGGTGTTACTCTAAAGACATGGTGCAATTGGGTATTTTGAGAGACATATGTTTTTCATTATTTCTGTTTGCTGTAAAGCTTTGCCAGTTTTGTGAGTTCACCATTGCCCACTAGAATGACAGAATGCTAATGGACACAGTGTCTTTTTAGTGTATGGTTCCAGACGTCCATGGTTGTGCATGTATATCGCCATATTTAGTAAAATAAAATAAAACAACTCACAAATTGTTTAATTCGTTGTCCAGACATATCCAACTAATACATTTTTATATTATTTTGCCGTAACAAACATTGTTTAATTGAGATAACAAAATGATGAATTATATATTTAATTATCATGACAAATCAAACTTACACGGTGTCAGAAACTGTGCCCTGTATAGTGCACCATTTTGGGGTTCCGCCATTTTGTAGTAGTGTCGGAAAACATAGTGAACAATTATCAGGGCCCTCAAACAATCCCACAATGCACTGCATAAAGTAGCGTATAACCCATGTACACTAACAAAGCGATTCTTGACTGGTGGGTCACGACCGAAAAGTGGGTCGTGGACACGTTTTGGGCAGTCGCTGACAGCTTGTAAAAAATAAACAAATAAAAATTAAAAATAATTAATGCTCATCTGATTTTGTACTCGTCTTTTATCTTTAAAAAAAGAGACAGAGAGCCTTCTCGTTGCCATGGTAACCACCATTCCTTTGCCAGTTACCCGTCTCTTTAAATTTGTGATGATGTTCGGAGGCAAGATGGCGAAACACATAACCCGGAGTATTTGAAATGTGGATTTTCGTCCATTGAGGACAAACATGGACAGAAACAAGGGCGGCACAGCAGGTAGTGTCGCAGTCACACAGCTCCAGGGGTGTGTTCCGGGTGACTGTCTGTGAGGGGTGTGGTGTGTTCTCCCTGTGTCTGTGAGGAGTGTGGTGTGTTCTCCCTGTGTCTGTGTGGGTTTCCTCCGGGTGACTGTCTTTGAGGAGTGTGGTATGTTCTCCCTGTGTCTGTGTGGGTTTCCTCCGGGTGACTGTCTGAGGAGTGTCGTGTGTTCTCCCTGTGTCTGTGTGGGTTTCCTCTGGGTGACTGTCTGTGAGGAGTGTGGTGTGTTCTCCCTGTGTCTGTGTGGGTTTCCTCCGGGTGACTGTCTGTGAGGAGTGTGGTGTGTTCTCCCTGTGTCTGTGTGGGTTTCCTCCGGGTGACTGTCTGTGAGGAGTGTGGTGTGTTCTCCTTGTGTCTGCGTGGGTTTCCTCCGGGTGACTGTCTGTGAGGATGTAATGTGGCAGCTCACCCCGGGGATTGAAACAGTGCAAGCCACCAACAGAGCACTAGAGAAATAGGCCTCAAGTGCAGAGACACACAAACAACCCCTCTGGAAGTTAGGAACACCGAGACAAAATGAAACACGAGAGGAAAACTTAAGATGTCAGGGGAAAACTGATCAGCTCAGAATTGAGCAAAAAAAAACAAAGACAAGAGAGCTTCCCAAAACAAAAGGGAGGGACAATATGAGACAAAAGAAATTAAAGATAGAACACAACTTATTTCTAATTATTTATTTATACTAAAAAATGGTAAAGAAAAGAAAATATTGAATCCCAAGAGAAAAACCAGAGGGAAAGCTCTGGTGGAGAAGAAGAAGATAGAGTGACCCAGGAGAAAACTCAAGAGCCTTTACCAAATTACCAGCCAGACTTGCACGGCACTCTGAATAGAGAAACCCAAGACTGAGCACTGAGGTGTGTGTTGGCTTCCCTTAAGTAGGAGTAGCCCAGGTGGAACCAATTGCCCCAAATTAAGAATGTCTCCCTCTAGTGACTGGGGGTGGCTTAGCAGGCAGCCTCGCCCCAGCCCCAGGCAGACCTCTTACAGAGGAGTGTGGTGTGTTCTCCCTGTGTCCATGTGGTTTTCCTCCGGGTGCTCCGGTTTCCTCCCACAGTCCAAAAAACACACGTTGGTAGGTGGATTGGCGACTCAAAAGTGTCCGTAGGTGTGAGTGTGTGAGTGAATGTGTGTGTGTCTGTGTTGCCCTGTGAAGGACTGGCGCCCCCTCCAGGGTGTATTCCCACCTTGTGCCCAATGATTCCAGGTAGGCTCTGGACCCACCGCGACCCTGAACTGGATAAGGGTTACAGATAATGGATGAATGAATGAATGAGAGAGAAACAGAAGCAGTTGTCATGTTCCTCCTGTTTCTTAAAAAAATGCTCTTAAATTCACGTTGCATACTTATGTATGTTTAAATGTGTTTTTGAAAGCTATTTTTCAAAAATAAATTTGTTTGGTTTGTTTTCTATAAAAGTGGGTGAGAAAAATGTGGGTCCTGGCCTGAGACCAGCTGAGAACCCCTGCACTAACAGATATCAGATTACCCATAATCCACTGAGTTGTTGTTTACTACACTTCTGAATTCAGTTCCCTATAATAGTGAACTATATCGTGAATAATTTACGGAATTGAGAATAGGGAGCCATTTCAGACACGGTTAGTTTTATCGAGATAGCACATTCCTTATTTCATTATTATGACATAACAAATATTTTATTAAGATTATTTGTTTCATTAATACAAGTGTTGTTTTTTATAGTCCAAAAAAAAACAAACATATATCACAACTATAGCCAGATTTGGTCATATGACTTTTAAAATGAAAAAAACCATGTGGATGCTACATGACAGGGAACAATGACTCATTTTGTGTGACATGTTTTAAAGACTCTGTGCGGCTCATCTCTGTGTCTCATGAAGACATGGCTAATAAACAGTAATAAAGGCTGATGCGGCTGATGATTGTTTGGTCTGGCTTAATTAAGGGCTACTCATATTTATTCAGCCCCAACCAGTAAAAAGGGCGCTCAACCATATAGAGCACATGAGCTGTTTCTTTGCAGGTCCTTGGTCACTCAGGGCAAATAGACAGTGTAACAGTTAACACAGTGTTACCTTCAGTAATGCGCATTAATCAGTAGATTAACATTTAAAAGTTTTTAGGGCTTCCATAAATGGTAGGCTTTCATCCACACTTCCAAAATGTTCCCCACCGAAGTGTGTTGAGCTGCTAGTGAGCAATGTGCAGTGAAAAGAGAGGATCTCCTGTCTGTGAGATCTGTGCTGCAATGTCTTGTTATTTGCTTGGCTCTGTTCTCCCTCATTACTATAACAGAATGTGAACCCAATCTTTCTTTATTGCCCATTTAAAAGACCTTAAAACGGTGCCTCTACATGGGGTTTCTGTTCCCAACTGTATATTTGAGTTCACATTGCCTCCAATGCCTTCTATTCTTTTTGCTCAATACGGCTTTGTTTTTATCTCCGTGGAAATACAAAACAATGTGTGAGCTGCACGTGCGGAGGACTACATGAGGCTCTCACAGGAAAACACAGCACACAGGCTCAACAAATATCCAAGTAAAGTGGGTCAACAGGAACAGAGCACACGAAAACACCACTTTGCAACAGAGAGGTGAAAATAATATTACTTCCATAATCTAGATTAGAAGCGATCACCTGTGGCTGGTGGTATTTTAGCACATCCCAAGCGAGAGCCTGGCAGATTGTCCAAACCAGACAGAAGCATCCCATGGCACAGCTGGGAGCTGAACCGGAATATCATCAAGACCCCGAACTGGAACGCCACATAGGCTGCTCACGGTGTCTGAACGTGCAGATTTTTTTCATCATGCCAGTATTCGTAGCAATGCCATGACCCAGTTGCATTCTGGGCACCTTCGTGGATGCCTGCTGATGTTTCATTCATTAATATTATTTATATAAGTTAAGTTTACTGTGAGGAGTGTGGTGTGTTCTCCCTGTGTCTGCGTGGGTTTCCTCCGGGTGACTGTCTGTGAGGAGTGTGGTGTGTTCTCCCTGTGTCTGCGTGGGTTTCCTCCGGGTGACTGT
Organism: Hoplias malabaricus; assembly: GCF_029633855.1. Taxonomy (NCBI): domain Eukaryota; kingdom Metazoa; phylum Chordata; class Actinopteri; order Characiformes; family Erythrinidae; genus Hoplias; species Hoplias malabaricus. The sequence goes on along the minus strand of NC_089812.1, from coordinate 31,544,554 downwards.
CTGTGAGGAGTTGGTGTGTTCTCCCTGTGTCCGCATGGGTTTCCACCGGGTGACTGTCTGTGAGGAGTTGGTGTGTTCTCCCTGTGTCCGTCTGGGTTTCCTCCAGGTGACTGTCTGTGAGGAGTGTGGTGTGTTCTCCCTGTGTCCGCGTGGGTTTCCTCCGGGTGACTGTCTGTGAGGAGTTGGTGTGTTCTCCCTGTGTCCGTGTGGGTTACCTCCGGGTGACTGTCTGTGAGGAGTTGGTGTGTTCTCCCTGTGTCCGTGTGGGTTTCCTCCAGGTGACTGTCTGTGAGGAGTGTGGTGTGTTCTCCCTGTGTCCACGTGGGTTTCCTCTGGGTGACTGTCTGTGAGGAGTGTGGTGTGTTCTCCCTGTGTCCGCGTGGGTTTCCTCCGGGTGCTCCGGTTTCCTCCCACAGTCCAAAGACACACGCTGGTAGGTGGATTGGCGACTCAAAAATGTCCGTAGATGTGAGTGTGTGACTGAATGTGTGAGTGAATGTGTGAGTGTGTGTGTTGCCCTTTACATCTGTGGATGTAAAGTGTATGTTGGTCGTACTCTAGTCCTTCATCAGTGGACACAGGATGCACAGGATGATATTTTTGGTTGGTGGCCTATTCTCAGTTCAGCAGTAATACTGAGGGCTTTAAAAACTTTAGCAGCACTGCTGTGTCTGATCCACTCGCACCAGCACAACCGCGTCAGTGTCAGTGCAGCACTGAGAATGATCCTCCACTCAGGTCATACCTGTCTTGTGGGGGGAGGGGGTGGGGGGGATACATGTAGAGACACAGTGTGTAATTGTAAAAGTACAAAGTGCTCCTGTGTGGTCAGTGGAGCTGATAAAATGGATAAGGTATGTGTTCCCAGTTCAGTGATGCTAGGTATTTCTATTAGTAAAACATTTAAAAGTTTAAAATCTGCTTTTATTCTCATTGCACAATGTTTAACAAAAATGTGTGTCACACACACACCCAGCCATCCCAGTGCCTGGGGGGCTGTTTTCAGTTAGGAGCCTTGCTCAAGGACACCTCAGCCGTGGATGCAGAGGGAGGAGAAAGTGCTGTTTCTTCACTAGCCCCGCCCCCAATTTCACTACCCGTCAAAGAGATTGAACCAGCGACCTTCTGGTGCCAAGCCCTCTTCTCTGTACCCTTAACCATCCTCTGTGTAAACAGCATAAACAGTGAGGCATATACAGTGTATACAGTATGGTACCTTCTTGTGTAAATGTTTAGCATAAATCAGCAATGCAGCACGAGCAACTGTGTAACAATATCACACTGCAGATAACGTGACTGCACAAATTTGACGATTTTCAAACGCCTCCAGCGCTCCTGGCCGCTCAGCAGCCAGCACCTGATGGTAAGCCGTGTGTTGTGTGGGAAGCTAGTACTCATATTACTGAATACCAGCGCTAACATTGTAATACGGTGCCATTATAATGAGCGCTAGCCAGGCACCCTGTTTCTCCGAGCAGAAGCAAGGCGTATGACAAACGGGTCTAAAATACTGCTCGCAACTTCACAAAACTTTATGTAATCACTCTAGTTGCAAATTTTTGGCTGTGGAGGTGCTGATGAACAATACATGATGACTCTATGCACAAAAGGAGCCAGATTGTGCATCTTTCCTGCTGATGATTGCTTTGTCAAAGCAATAAAATATGCATGGGTTTGTCACTGGAGAAAAACAATACAAACAGATTTTACAATATGGACTCAAGTGGAACTGAATGCTCAGAAGCTTATGAAAACAATAATGGAATAGCATTTTTAATGCTGTTCATAAGCAATTAGACAGTGACACAGATTTTATTTTTGACTGTGTACTCTCTAGTACTAGGGGCTGCTAAAAATGCCTGTGAAATTATATCATATTTTCTTTTCAACTCCAAGTTATACTTAGAAGTAAAATGTTATGTAAGGAACTGTCTTGGAGTTGTCATGGGTCGAAGCTGTTAGACACAGAGGTGAAATAGGACACACTGTGTTTATAGACACTTGCCTACCCCAGTGTTTCTTCGAAAATGAAGGCAGCGGTTCCAGCCTCTACTCTTCTAAGAAGGCTTTACACTAGATGCTGGAACGTTGCTGTGAGCATTAGAGAAGTCAGGTGCTGATGGTGAATAATTAGGATCTGGATCCCACATGCCGCTGCAGCTCATCTCACAGGTATTACATGGAGCTCCATCACTCCTCTGCTACACATCCTACCTACCCAGAGAGTGAGGCCGATCGTGCTCTATACAGTTCCCAGCCTTGGATGCCCGAGGCAGCACTGGGGATTGGACACGTGTCCTCCTGGTGACAGGGCCAACACTTAAAGAGCTGCGTCACTCGGGAACATGTCTGGTTTTTTTCCTTCCTTCCCAAAAAAAATAAAAATAATAATAAAAAAAACAGCTCCACAAGTGCTTTATCAGTGTGTTGCAGGTTACAGTCTGTGTTTGCTTCAGAAATTAAACCCAAAGGCCTTCGTCAAGGTAATGCCAAACACAGTTTACTTCACACCTTCACTTTTTTTTACGTTTTAAAAAGCACCATGCACATGCTTCCTTTCATTTGCTCCATGTGAGGACCTTTAAAACAGTGGCGGATGCTGGTCTTTCAAGGAGGGGAAGCTCAATTGCGGCCTACATCATAAAATGTGTCGGTTTATTTATACGTAAATTCTACCCTCCGTTCCTTTTTAAGAAAATGATCTGTGACCCTGTCGTACCAACAAGGCGTCTTTTCCAGGGACTTGACTAGTGTCCTCTCAATGGCCAGCAGAGCTAGGCTGCTTAAACTGCCTTGGCCCATGTGAAGCGTGTCCGCCTGTGCTCCCATGGAGCTTTACACCAAAGGATCGCTGATTCGCTCATTTCGCTGTCAATCAAAAAGGGATTCAGCCTGAGACCGATCATCCAATCATCATGCAGAAGGTGAGCGTCCGGGCCAGCCGAGGCCAGCCCACTGCCCCATAGACCCTCAGAGACGCTGAGCGTCCGATGGGCGGGACAAAGCCCAGCATTTATCCAATGACTCGTCTCGTTTCGCTGCACTTTGCTGCTTCGCTACTGAACTCTGTGGACGCTCAGTGTTTAAAGCACTGTGAAGCTGAGGGAATGATTGAGAGGAAAGCCGCGTCTTTACCAGTGATAAGAAGCTGATTCTGAACAAAAGTTGAGCGCGTTGTAGTGCGTATTTATTCAATGACATGTCACACAACAGTATATATTTGATCACTTGTTTTTTTACATTTTTGGCGAAGATGAGCTTCCCTTGCAGTCTTAGAGCAATCGCCACTGCTTTAAAAGTATACATTTTAATGGTTCTGCACCAGTTAAAGCTCTTCTTAATGACCAAGAACCATTTATCTTTAAGAATGTAAACTGTGTTCTGGGGCGGCACGGTGGTGCAGCAGGTAGTGTCGCAGTCACACAGATCCAGGGGCCTGGAGGTTGTGGGTTCGATTCCCGCTCCGGGTGACTGTCTGTGAGGAGTGTGGTGTGTTCTTCCTGTGTCTGCGTGGGTTTCCTCCGAGTGCTCTGGTTTCCTCCCACAGTCAAAAACACACGTTGGTAGGTGGATTGGCGACTCAAAAGTGTCCGTGTGTCTGTGTTTCCCTGTGAAGGACTGGCGCCCCCTCCAGGGTGTATTCCCGCCTTGCGCCCAATGATTCCAGGTAGGCTCTGGACCCACCGCGACCCTGAACTGGATAAGCGCTTACAAATAATGAATGAATGAAACTGTGTTCTGTCCTAATTTTGGACCCGGAGCACGTTCGCCTCTCAGCACTGGGATCTTGGGTTCAATTCCCATCTAGGTGGAGTTTTCATGTTCTCCCTGTGTCTGCATGGGTTTCCTCCAACAGTCCAAAAACATGGAGGTTAGGTGGACTGGCCTCTCTAATGGTGTGCGAGTGAATGAATGTCTATATGTGTGCATGCCCTGATATAGATTGGCACACTATCCTGGGTGAAACCCTGGTGCCTGATGCAGTCCTCCATGTTCCTGGTTGAGAGTACGCTGTGCGTGTTTGGACACTTCTCTCCAGTGTGTGTGTTTGCTGATTGAGTGTTGAAAGGAATAGCTTCTGTGCAGATTGTAAAGCATCCTTGGGTTTCTAGAAAGGCTCTAAATGTGTAACGATAGCCCAATTTTCATTGCATTTGCTCCAAGTGAAGAAATGGAGAAACTTTTCAAAAATTAAATAACCTTTGTATTATTTAATGGTGTTCCTTAGAGCCATACTACAACCCAAACCAAGAATCATAGTGAACCTTGAATCTGAAGAATGTACTAAAATCAAGCTCAAAGGCCTTCATCGAGGTACTTAATTCTAGACCTAATTTACAATATATATATTCCTTCATTCATTATCTGTGAGCGCTTATCCAGTTCAGGGTCGCAGTGGTTCCAGAACACACCCTGGAGGGGGTGCCAGTCCTTCACAGGGTGACACATACACACACACATTCACTCACACACTCGCACCTACAGACACTTTTGAGTAATCCACCTACCAATATTTATTTTAAGAACCAGTAAAATATGTAAGGGCGGCACGGTGGCGCAGCAGGTAGTGTCGCAGTCACATAGCTCCAGGGACCTGGAGGTTGTGGGTTCGATTCCCGCTCCGGGTGACTGTCTGTGAGGAGTGTGGTGTGTTCTCCCTGTGTCTGCGTGGGTTTCCTCCGGGTGACTGTCTGGGAGGAGTTGGTGTGTTCTCCCTGTGTCTGCGTGGGTTTCCTCCGGGTGACTGTCTGTGAGGAGTGTGGTGTGTTCTCCCTGTGTCTGCGTGGGTTTCCTTCGGGTGCTCCGGTTTCCTCCTACAGTCCAAAAACACACGTTGGTAGGTGGATTGGCGACTCAAAAGTGTGTGTGTGTGTGTTGCCCTGTGAAGGACTGGCGCCCCCTCCAGGGTGTATTCCCGCCTTGCGCCCAATGATTCCAGGTAGGCTCTGGACCCACCGCGACCCTGAACTGGATAAGGTTTACAGATAATGTATGTACACTCTCAGAAAAACTGTCACTGTGGTGGTACCTTCAATGGCACATATTAAGTACTTTCAGTTAGGAACCATTATTGTAACTTATTCTATATTAATGTGTTTGTGTGCCCAATTTCATCTCCAGGACTTACACTGTGTTGATTTATTTTACACCGTTCTATAACGAATGTTTTCATATATTCACCTCTTCTTCTGGAGAAGAGCATGTAATGTACCTTTAGGGAACACAGCTGGCCTTTAGAACCACTGTTGTACTTTTAAAGGTACATTTATACTGTTTATATCTTTAGGAAACAACAATGTACCTGTTTTTTATTATTGAGAGTGTTACAATCATATGTCCAAACAACGAGCAATATAATTTTAAGGATGTGGACATTGTCCAGTCCTTATTGTGGACCTAAAGGCCTTCATCATTTATTTTCCTTCATGTACTTCATTTAAGGCAGTGTCTTTCCCTTTCATTTGTGCCACGGGGAAGAACCCATGAAGACACTTTTCAAAGATGAAATAACTTTGAGTCTCCACTACCATTGAATGGCATTTCTTAGCACAATGCATCCAAGCTAACAATCGTCTGTGAACATTTAATCTAAAGGATGTGATCCCTGTTCAGTGCTAAAATCAAGCACAAAAGCCTTCATTAAGCTAAAACCTGACACATTCTGCTTATTACTCCTTCATTTTATAATTTTATAAAAAGCACAATCTGAGTACACTTGCTTTCATCTGCTCCAGGTGAAGAACACATGCTGTTCAATTTCACCCTCAGGGCTGAAAGCAATATGCAGAGCCTCTTCCTGTTACAGTGACGTGAAATATTCCATGTGTGTGTTTTTATCCCTTCAATCCTGAGACCTAAAGATATTGGTGTTGTTTTTTTTTTTTGTTTTTTTTATGAGAGCCTCCACATCAAAGCCCTGTGCATGCTTTTGAAACATCAGTTTGATTTCACCCAAGTACACAGACACTACACCTCCCCCCCCCACCCTCTCCACTCCCCTCCGCTTTTTTTTGTACAAGTGTTGCAGTGGAGATGTGATGGCTCCACATGTGGAAGATGATGAAACACAGTACGCAGGTGATACATTTTGAAAATGTTTTTCATCTGTGCTGAGCACAGGAAATTGATGGCGGGATGTTTCGTTTTGCATAATGCGCCGTAGTGACATGAAATACTTCCAAATAATTAGGAGAACGAGGCGAGGTGGGTGATGTTATACAGCTCTCGGTGATTTAGCGCTAAGCAGGTTTCCTATACTGTTATTTTTTTTTCCTTGAGCGAACTGTGATTTATTGGCCTTGAAACGTGTCCAGAGCACTCTATAAAAGTTAGTGTGGAGAAGGCACAGAGGCAGTCTCTGGCCAAAACGTCCTTGGACACACACAAGCAGCTGAGACTTATGACCTTAGATTTGAACCACTTTTTACTGACCCCCTCTAATATATGTGACTTCACACTTCACGCGAAACCCACCCTTACGCTCTCTTACAAAGAGCCCGCTTCTCTTTCACAAGTCTTACACACCAAGCCTAAAAACATTGCATCATATCTTTGTTAAGCTCCATGGGTCTTTAATTCAAATCTCTTCAGAAATAAAGAGGGCACATATAACAGCAGCACAGACGCCCCGAGGAGCTGAAGACAAAAACTCAACCTGGGGCAAAAGCATACCGCCAATATATAGTGTCCAGAAATGTACAGATACCCCTCAGTCAGTCCAGCTACTTTAAGAGGTCTGTTCTGGACACAGGTATTCAAAAACACTATCAAGGTTAGCCCCCAGCTTTGGCTCCATTCCAGCAACGGAGCACCTTTTGCTGTCACGATGGTGATGGTACCCTCAAGGTACATATTCCGTACCTTTAGTTTGAGAACATTATTTTGCCATATTCTATTTTAATTGAAGATTTTTAAGTTGTGTTAATTTCATACGCACCGTTTCATCTCAAGGACTTCTATTTTGTTTTATTTTACACATTTTAATATTACAGTTCTCTTATAAAAGCTCTCCTTCTGGAGAAAAGAATATAATGTACCTTTAGGAAACACAACTGGACTCTAAAACAACTTTTGTAGCTTAAAAGTGACGTTCATAACTGTGTATAAACATTCCATCCATCCATTATCTGTAACCGCTTATCCAATTTAGGGTCGCGGGGGGTCCAGAGCCTACCTGGAATCATTGGGCACAAGGCGGGAATACACCCTGGAGGGGGCGCCAGTCCTCCACAGGGCAACACAGACACACACACACATTCACTCACACACACTCACACCTACGGACACTTTTGAGTCGCCAATCCACCTACCAACATGTGTTTTTGGACTGTGGGAGGAAACCGGAGCACCCGGAGGAAACCCACACAGACACAGGGAGAACACACCACACTCCTCACAGACAGTCACCCGGAGGAAACCCACGCAGACACAGAGAGAACACACCACACTCCTCACAGACAGTCACCCGGAGGAAACCCACGCAGACACAGGAAGAACACACCACTCTCCTCACAGACAGTCACCCGGAGGAAACCCACGCAGACACAGAGAGAACACACCACACTCCTCACAGACAGTCACCCGGAGGAAACCCACGCAGACACAGAAAGAACACACCACACTCCTCACAGACAGTCACCCGGAGGAAACCCACGCAGACACAGAGAGAACACACCACACTCCTCACAGACAGTCACCCGGAGGAAACCCACGCGGACACAGGGAGAACACACCACACTCCTCACAGACAGTCACCCGGAGGAAACCCACGCGGACACAGGGAGAACACACCACACTCCTCACAGACAGTCACCCGGAGGAAACCCACGCGGACACAGGGAGAACACACCACACTCCTCACAGACAGTCACCCGGAGGAAACCCACGCAGCCACAGGGAGAACACACCACACTCCTCACAGAGTGTCACCCGGAGCGGGAATCGAACCCACAACCTCCAGGCCCCTGGAGCTGTGTGACTGTGACACTGGTCTTTACTCTCTGTTTTGCTCATGGCAGAGGCATCTGGAGTTTTTAATAGACAATGGAGAGAACTCCAAAGGTTGAAAAAGCACAAACTGAGATGAGGATTTTCCTCTATTCCTACTCCATAGGTGTGTAATATAGACTGATTCTTGCTTTTTTCTATCACTTACGGTGGAAATGTCTCCAATTTCTCGAATTCACAATGCCAGCTGTTCTCATGGAGGGGGATTCCTCTTCCAAACGTTAATTCCACCCTTCCTCCCCACACCTCCATCCACTCACGCCATCACACTGCAGTCAAAAAGGTAAATTTTCTTATGTTTAAATGCTTTCTTTAATGTTAGTATGTTTATTTAACTCTTTATGAACTGTATTATAACTGTTCTCATTAAAAAAACACACCTATATAACCTTTAACACATGTATTAGCGAGTCACCAGGGGTTGGGAACCAATTATTTCTATTTCCTTTCATTTTTATGGGAAAAATAATTTTGTATAGCGAACATTTCAGATTACAACCAACTTTCTGGAACGAATTGTGGTCGTTAACCGAGGTTCCACTGTAATTCAAACAGTGAATAAAAACCTACCGATAAGTTCAATTTTGTCAGCATACAAACAACAGACAGTTTTTCCACCATCAAATGCACTGTTCCACCTCAAAAGATGCTTAGCTTCTGAATGTAAACGAACAGAGAGAACTGCCCACAGTTGAAGACGTTCCCTTTGAAAGGTACAGTGACACTTTTTGTACCTTTATTTACAATAATGTACCTGTACAAAACAGCGTACCTGACCTCACCATTAATATTTTCTAGTTGCATACTACCAAATTCTCACAGCACTGCTCTAAAGTCTTCTCTGAAGAGCAGAGGCTTACTGCAGTTACTCCAGCAAAGAGAGAATAATACCAATAATACCCTACTAATACCCTTCATTCCAGATGAACATCTGATGTTGAATGAGATTTTGGCCATGTTCAGGCAAACGGAATATCCCTCATCAAAAAAAGCACTCTACCCACAGAGTGTTCATGAATGCAAATGAGATATTACTTGATTTGTAAACCTTCCAAGTCACAAGGATTAACTAACACATTCACTCATTTAGCCAGCAGAGCTGTTTGCCTGGAAATGTCAGCAGAAATTTCCCAGGAGATGAGATCCATCCCGTATCTACAGCCAGTGGAGTGTTACCTGTCCATGCCCCAATTTAACCCCATTTAACTGCTGCTTCACAGTGACACCCGTGTGTGTGTGTGTGTGTGTGTGTGTGTGTATGTGTGTGTGTGTGCTCATACTCATATGAAGTGGGTGGTTTGGTGCATGGGTGTTGGAGTACTGATTCAGTGCACAGCTGTCAATCATGAGTGATGATGACAGGTTGTGACAATACACACATGTTTAACAATACGCCCGGCTCCATCAAATGGTGGCATGTGTGAGTAAGATTTCCCAGGCCCTGTGCCACTCACTAGAATCATTTTTATTTTTGATGAAATAATTTGGAAGGGGAAAGCAGCAGAAGCACTGATCTATCATCAGCTAGTGATTCTGTCTAATCTGGAGATTGAAAAACTGTAGGAGCTACACTCACAGCATTTGACAGGTACTGACTTGCCATACAAATCATGTAGGTAACTATTGTGTTAGGAGTCCTGGCACAGTGTGAAGAGCTTACACTGGGGAATCAAACGCAGCTCTACTGTTTTGAAGTTTTTTATTTGTGGCCCAATAAAAAGCCCATAGGCCCCCCAACACATGCAGAGTGTAATTCACTTTTTTTTTTTTTTTGATTGACAGCGAAATGAGCTAGGGTTATACCCTAGAGCTAGGGTCCCTGGAAAGGATGCCTTGTTGGTACGACAGGGTTACAGATCATTTTCTTGAAAAGGAACGGAGGGTAGAATTTACGTATAAATAAACCGACACATTTTATGATGTAGGCCGAAATTGAGCTTCCCCTCCTTGAAAGACCAGCATCCGCCACTGTTGGGTACCCATTTGGGACTGGGATGGGTAAACCATCACAGTCTCGCCCTAGTCAAAATTGCTCAGATCCTCATGCTTGCTCAATTTTCCTGCTTCCAACACTTCAACTTCAATAACAAACTGTTCACTTGCCTAAATCTAACCACAATATACCCCTCTGTAACAATGATCGATGTTATATACTTCACCCATCAGAGGAGTTGTAATCGATGTTAACGGCAGTAGAATTCTGGTTATTAGGCCTTTACCTGCCATCGTATGGTGTCAGTTGTTAAAGTATCTGGGCAGTATTTAATGTGAGGTCAGTGATTGTGCACTGGGAGTGCTGTTGGGAAGGCCAGAGTATATGAGAGCAGTTTACATATTCATGCATATTCATCGATATTTGTGATCATTATGAGAGATGCTCATAGGCCTTTTTAAATAGGCCTGATTTAAATGGTTTAAATGACAAATTTAGAGGTGTTTTTCAGACTGGTACCAAGGTGAAAATGTGCATTTTACTATAAGATCATTTCCAGGATTTGTAAATTATGTATGAATGAGATGGGAATATCTGGCAACCCTGCATGAAAAAGCAGTCTGAAAGCATTCCCTAAACCTAACCATAAGCCTAAACCCAATCCTAAATCTACCCCAAGCTCTAAATGTAACCTCAAAACCTAACTTCAAAGTCCAGAAAGTTAGAAAAGCAGGTTTTTTATGTCCGTGTGATGCTATCACTAACAGAAAACTCTGCTGTTGAGGACTAAAACTTGTATGTACTGAAACAGCGCCACCAGTGGATGGGGGGACATCCACCTCTCTAGCCTATACTTCACAATGGACAATGCTCCAGGACGTCAGACATTTTTTCATGCATTTCTATAGAAATTATACCAAATGGAAGCACCATAAAGTAGCAGAAATTGCTTCTTATATGTAAACATTTGGACATATGGTTTATGAAATATGGAAATTTGGTAATCATTGAGTCTGCAAAATTCATACAACCATAAGTTAATGACAGCTGTTACTTTTTACTACAGTAATTACATCCTACCAAAATTATTCTTAGCTATGTTTATTTTTATTTTATTTTTTTTGCCAAGGCTTGATCTTGCCATCGTAGTCTCCCATTATATCCCTGCTAATATATTTCTTCTCTTGTCTCATAACCTGGAGGTTGTAACTGGTTGCGTACTGTCACAAACAAATCTTCAGAGAACTGCAACAATATTGCTGTCTTATATTCACAACAAAACGATTGCTTACTGGCAGATCTGAAGATGCTGAAGTCATTTCTGCAGCTTTTGTGAGTACACTTGGGGAAATTGTTGGCTTTCCCAGCTGACTGTGGTTTTCTATCATAAAATATAAGAAAGGGAGAGAGAGAGAGAGAGAGAGAGAGAGAGAGAGAGAGAGAGAGAGAGAGAGAGAGAAGCTACATTAACATTAACAGAGAAGCTATCACCAAAGCTGGTGACCTGAAGTGGCCAGGCCAGGAAGCTGGAGGACAAAGGGCCCACACTTTCCATCTTCCACTAACCAAAAAGTGCTATTTATACTCAGAACATACGGTTTAGTTTTCTCTTTAAAAAAACTGTATCCTACATTAATCTTGTATTATTATACTGTTTTCCTTTGGGTACCAAAGACCATCATCATTGATTTTTTAAATGACCATTTTCCTACCTTTCAACCTCTATTCTCATGCACGCTCCTGTATTGTGCCAGCCTATTCTAAAGTGAGTAGGTGGAGCTACGCTGCCATAGGCTCTATAGATGGATAAATGTAAATCGTTTTTGTGACCTGCCTCACAAAGCATTGTGGTGCCATTTGATTCTGATATTAAAAATTGTCTTAACGCTAAATCTAAGAAATTGTGTATTTAGCCATTCAAAATGTGCTAAATCTTTTCATTAAGATCTCGTTTCTTACAAGGTTCCTTTTTAGAGAGTGGTTAGACTTGAAAGTAACAGGCTTTTGGGTTTAGCATGGAATTAGCAATGGCTAATTAGGGTCTATGCTAATGGCATGAGTACATTAAGGACATTGTAATAATTTACTTCCAGTCTATTGGGATAGCAGGGTTGGACTTCAAAGTGTTTTTGTTAGTCTGTACTATCATATTGTTAAAAATAAAGAAAAAAAACACAGGAAATTGACTTTTTTTCTTCTTGTGATCTTCAGGAAATTCAGACACTGCCATTTCTTTTTGAATATGTGACTGGTGCCATATTCCAGTTATTCATTTGGGGTGAATGTGTGCTGGTGGGGTTGAACAAGGACACAAATGAAATTGACAATTTTGTAAACCTGCAAGGCATGACATGTGACAAAAGATATTTCAAGCATGAGATGTTAATTTTAGAAGTATTTTAACAATTAAATCTCAAGGTGAAGTTAAAATATTTGGAAAAGGTTAAATCCTGTTGAAGCTTTTACTGAATAATATTGCTTTAAGTAGATGTTCAATATTTATTTAATGGCAATGGAGGTAGTAATTAGGGCCTCTAAGTGTGTCATAGGCAGGGAGAGGTTGCATGGCGGTACTTGGCTCCCCCCAATTAGGGCTTACATGAATGACATGACCATGCTAACGACTAATGTGCCTTGCACATGGCGGTTGTTGGAGAAGTTAAATGATAATCTAAGGTTGGTTAGGCTGAAAGTTAAACACATTCTAGAAGTCTGTCGATTGTAAATGGAAAACTTGTGCAAGAAATATTTTTGATGGAAGGTGAAATGATCCCTACAATACTAGAGAGACCAGTGAAGAGTTTAGGTAGATGGTATAGTGCAGCGCTAAACAATACCGAACAAGTTGTGGGATTAAAAGCTGAACTGGTGAAGGCTATTAATAACATTGATAGATCATATCTGCTACGGAAGTTGAAATTATGGTGTCTGCATTTTGGCTTACTGTCTCGTATTAGGTGGTCACAAAAGCAGGTAATAAAAGCAGGTAACAAGTGGAATCTGAAAGTGGCCGTGCAGGTTGCGAGAAGCTCGCAAACAGGAAGAGGAGGCGCGGTGCGCAACAGCAGCGTCACAGGCAAAACAAGGCCAGGGGCTTCGATGGGAGAATCTAGACAAGCGGAAGATTTCCTGGCAAGGATTGTCGGAGATGGAGACAAGTCATATTATATTTTGGCACAGTAAAAATGCACTGTAGAGTTGCTATTGTGATTGTTGGTGATGTAGCACATAAAGTTCACATGGAACTGGTGGCATTGAGTATGCATTAATGGTGCCAGTGGGGCTAGGTACAGCCTTAGTCACCAGTGAGGCCAGTGTGGATTTACAGTTGTTGATGGTTAAGGGTACAGTAGGACTGTAAACCTGGCTTGGAGAGGGGTGGGTCTGGGATGCCTGACTTCACTGTTGAGCCTTCTGGAGGTGTTGTGGGCTTAATTTAGCGAAACACCAACGAGAGAGGAGGTGCCAACCTGATGACCCCTGTAAAGAGCTAGTGATACAGTGGGTGGTTTAGGTACTTATGGGCTGGGCTCAATGAGTAACAGTAGCTGTTAAGGATAGCTGGTTGCTGAAAGGATCATAAACGGCCACAGCAACCCTAGTGGGTATATGTTGCTAGATGTAGCTGGTTGCTGATAGGGTCATAAATGGCAACAGCAACCTTAGTGTTGAAGTGTATGATTCAATAGAAATTTTGTGGCTACAGGTAGGAAGAGTGTGGTGGGCCCTATGTGAAGCTCTAATGGATTGGCATAGGATATTTTATGTCTTATCCTGTGTATGATTATAATTACAAAAATTGTATATATATATTACTGGGGGAAAGATTCACACACATTAAAAATATGTTAATTAATTTTTGGTCTGTTTCGCAATAAATCAATAAAGAGAATTCACTCCGCCTGAAGAAGCTGTTCAGCAAATGAGCTAGGTGGCTAGCCGTAGGTGGCAGTCCACAGGATGATAGCTGTTGATTGAAGGTTGAGCATGTGAGCCTGGCTAACCCTACAGTATGACAGCAGAGACTGGGATTGGGATGGTACTTAATGCTGCAGCAGTAATAGAGACTGGAAATTGGGCTGAAGCTGTCCTGGGTGCACCCCAGCAGCTTTGGACGGTGACAAAAGCAGCAGTAACAGCATAGGGCAAGATGACCAGCAGTGCAAGCACGAGTTGCAAATAGAACAGGCTGATGCTGCTGCATCTGTCGTCAGCAGCGAGACCCTACAGCCACTCAATCATTTGAGATTGGGGTAAGGTGAGACCTACATAATCTGTGATGTAAGAAGGGAAATTTATGGAACTTTGCACTGAAAAAGTTGGATCCATCAGGACATTTGGTTATTGGAGTCTGTCCCCACTAGATTGCTATGCTGGTGAATTGATGGGCTGGCTGTGGTGAGCAGCAAGTGATAAACCACCCCAAACCTCAGTAAAGATAGACTGTTTCTTTGTTCTGAGTTCAGTGACTCTCTCTCTCTCAGTCTGTGTGGTGTGTGTGCCAGGAATATATCACATTGTGAAGACCAAAACTTGTTTATACACACACACACACACACACACATACACACACATAAATTGTGGGATTTATCTTTTTAATGAGAACCACCACCAGGAATGTATAAATCATTTAATTTTTTTATGGGGAAGATGTTTTAAAGTTGGATTAAGGTTAGAGGCAGCACTGTGGGGCAACAGGTAGTGTTGCATTCACAGAGCTCTCAGACCTGAGGTTGTGGGCTCGAGTCGCGCTTTGGATGACTGTCTGTTAGGAGTTTGGTGTATATTCCCAGTGTCTGCATGGGTTTCCTCAGGGGTTCAACCCACAGTCCATAACACCAACACATCATGGATTGTCTATTCAGAATATCCATAGATATGAGTGAATGTGTGAGTGTGTGATGCCTGTGGTGGACTAGCATCCCTCCAGAATGTGTTCCTACCTTGTTCCCAGTGATTCCTTGTAGGCTTCAGTCCCCCCTGCACAACACTGAACTACAGCCATGTATCACTGTGTAATATGGGAATAAATATGGGAATTTTATGGAACAGTTCTGGTAATAAAACACGTTGACTTCACTGCCAAATTCCTGAGTAGTGACAAACCTATTCCCTACACAGTGTTAAGTTCCCTACATTTGGAATCTCACTTAAGATGGCCGTGCAGCACGGTGGCGCAGCAGGTAGTGTCGCAGTCACACAGCTCCAGGGGCCTGGAGGTTGTGGGTTCGATTCCCGCTCCGGGTGACTGTCTGTGAGGAGTTGGTGTGTTCTCCCCGTGTCCGCGTGGGTTTCCTCCGGGTGCTCCGGTTTCCTCCCACAGTCCAAAAACACACGTTGCAGGTGGATTTTCGACTCGAAAGTGTCCGTAGGTGTGAGTGAATGTGAGTGTGTCTGTGTTGCCCTGTAAAGGACTGGTGTCCCCTCCAGGGTGTATTCCCGCCTTGCGCCCGATGATTCCAGGTAGGCTCTGGACCCCCCGCGACCCTAAATTGGATAATCCTAAATTGGATTGGATAAGCGGTTACAGATAATGGATGGATGGACTTAAGATGGCCGAATAGCCTATCACTTATTCCCAGGGGAATATGCACCTACAATCACCTTCTAACCCACAACCTGGACTCTGGAGCTGCCACCCTTAACATTATAACGATAAGAAACACTTAAAAGATATGTTAGTTTCAGACCTGAAAGAGTTAAACCATAGTCAAATGTTTACAGAGGTGTAACCTTTATTTGTTAACGCCTTTAATGAGAGACATAAATCTGTGGGAGGACTTTTAAAGCATAATAAAACCTTTATGAGGTGTATAAAAAAACAGCACAATAATTAATTTATTGCGAACGCGGTGAGCTCGCTCGCTTCTGCTGCCGCTCGGAATATTTAAGAGGTTCAGGAAAAAGTCTTTAAAGACTGACCCCATTAAAGTGGAGGAGGGACAGTCCGCCTCAGAGCCAAAAAAAAAACAAAAACAAAAAAATAAATAAAAGGTCCATATTTATGACTCGCTGCAGCTGGGAGTAAGTGACGTAGCCAAACCTGAGTCAATCCGCGCGCAGCCTCCGTTAATCCGCTCAAACGGTGCGAGCGGCTGCTCCACGTCCAGTGCGCGGGAAAAGCTGAGAGAGGAGGTAGTACAGCTCGACGAGCTGAGGGGCTGTAGTTCACTCTCCGCGGTTTAATTACCTCAGACCTGCGGGTGTGGGGGCTTAGGGAAACATTCCGGACGGGGGCTTTAGTTTTGGTTTGAACCACGGTTAAAAGGGACGGTTAAAAACGGCGGGAAACACTTAGCACTTGCTGCGCCTGGCACTGTGAGAGGCTTTATCAGCTGACGTGTCTTTTTTCTGTCTCCGGAGAACTTTTCCCGGCTTTTTGTCGTGGATTTTGGAGCTTGTGGGAAATGAGACGTTCCGTTTTATGTGAGAGAGACGTGGGCACGATTTTTGTTTCCTTTTTCCACTTTTTTTGAGCAGCTCGGAGAGTCGAGGCTTTATTATCGTGAAAACAGTCACGAATAACATTCTCTGTTGCTTTATTCGTTCTTATTGAAGGGTTCCTCGCTCTCTGTGTCGAGTTGAATACGTTCTGTTTGTCGCTATGCTGGTTCTCGCGCTCCTGTTCGTGTGCGCGCTGGGCAGCATCAGCGGGCTGGCGCGCGCTCAGGCGCAAGGCGGCCGTTTCGTCTGCACAGCGGTGCCCGCGGGCGCGCGCCTCAGCTGCCCGGTGCAGAGCGCGAGCCCGAGTCCGAACCCGAGCACGAGCCCGCAGGAGCACGAGTTCAGGAGCGCCATCGTGCAGCTGCGCGAGACGGTCCTGCAGCACAAAGAGACCATCGCCAGTCAGCAGGGCACCATCAAAGAGCTCAACGCCAAGCTCTCGCGCTGCGAGGCGGCCGCGGCCGCGCAGGACACGCGAGACAGCAAGGCGCGGGCAGGCGCCCGCAGGAAGGACTACGGCAAGAACACGATGGGCGACCTGCCGCGGGACCCCTCCGAGACCATCGAGCAGCTCGGGAAGACCATGCAGAGTCTGAAGGACCGACTCGAGAACCTCGAGGTGAGACGGGGCACCTGTTTAGCACTTTGATGAATACAATTCACACACTTATACCCTACAGTTTTATTTAGCGTTATTATTATGCATTAATATAATGCATGCTCGGAAAACTTTGGGAACCTTTGCTTAATAAGACCACTTTTTGGTGAAATCACAGCCTCCTAATTCTTTTTTTTTTTTGCTTGATTTAGGATCCCACTCTTTCCTCTGTTGAATGCTTCTAATCCAGAAATGTTTCTAGGCTCAGTTGCAAGCACTGCAAGTCTGAGAATAATAAACACCATTTGAAAACAATAGTATTCCGGTTGATTTTGTGGTATCTTTATGATCATTATCTTATTTTAAGAGCCATCTTCTTCAGTTTGTTCGCTGACTGTGGAACATCAGCTTACTGTATTTAGTAGAGGGCTTTCATCCCCTCTATCCTCTCAACATTTTCTGTGTCACTGGCTGCCACACAACTTAAAAGCAAAATAAATCCACCCCCACGCTTAACAGTTGGCGAGGTGCTCTTCTCTACTTCTCTTTTTATATTTTCCAAGTTTACCATTGGTAGTTTTTTCAGACCACCGCAGCTGTTTCCAGAGTGCCTCTGGCTTATCTAAGGATTGTGTCGTACTTCAGATGTTGCCTTTTTAGCGAAGCAAATCTCCCACATCACTGCCAAGGACCTGGAGGCTCAACATCTTCAACACACAGGGTTTATCGGTGGTTAATCCACCAGCACTGGACACTGGGCCCGTGCATTACCATTCCTGTGCCAGACAATTTTCTCTGAATGTTTTGGCAGTGATTTGGGAGTTGTTCTTTGCGTTCTTGACCTGCCTTAGTGCTTTTTTGTAAATGTCTGTGATCTGCACACAGTTCAGGAGTAAGAAGGGTTGTATAATTTATACGATTCTGGAACTATCTATACTTTGATTTGGTTTTACAAATTAATAGTTAGCCTCTGAGACCTCATTATTGCCACTTTGTAATACACTAAATCACAACTAATGAAAGCTATTTCAATTTGAAAAGTTGCTGACTTAGAAATAGTTGGTGTTGTGCGACTGTGGTGATATCCCACCATGTAACATTTACACACATACAAGTAGACACACACACCGAGTAGACGCTTGTAACCCTTCATTTGCACACACTCAGAGTTTTACAGTAGGTGACTCATCACCGCTGCCACAGAGGAAACAACACCGTGTCATTTTGGATGAAGTGACTCTATCAATATTTATGTATACATGTATGTGCTACAGTCAGCAGAGCTGAAGTGGCTGATTCAAGTTTTTCTCCTGCAGCAGCAGCAGCTGCGAGCCAACGTGTCAGGTGCGGCGTTCCCCAACGAGTTGCGCGACTTGCTGAAGCGGCGGCTTGGCGACTTAGAGAGCCAGCTTCTGAGGAGAGTGGCTGAGCTGGAGGAGGAGAAGAGTCAGCTCTACAATGAGACAGCAGCCCATCGCCAGCGCACAGAGTCCACTCTCAACTCACTTCTGGAGAGGATCACGGAGCTGGAGAGAAGTATGACATGCTCCATCACCTGCTTACGTTCAGATCGGTTTTTCCTTGATTGAAGTACAGCCAGAATTTACTTTATCTTCAAGTGATGTCCTAAGCATCCCAGCTCAATAAATACCAAAGATGGTGTTCCATACCAGTGTGTGACCAGGAGAGTTTAGTAGAGCATTGATTGGTTCATTTGATTTATTGGTTTTCTGAAACATCTAAGATCCAGCCACCTCCAGGGTGTATTCCCGCCTTGCGCCCAATCATTCCAGGTAGGCTCTGGACCCACCGCGACCCTGAACTGGATAAGGGTTATAGATAATGAATGAATATTCCAGTTCTATTATAGTTTCTGTAGATGCTTGAAGAGAAAAAGTAAAGAAAAATGGAATGAAAGAATGTAAAAGAGACGTGAATCAAAAATTAAACATAGAATAATTTAACCTTGAGCATGGACCAGCTCAGGCCTCCAACAATGTCAGGCCTCTGGCTGTCTTTAACACATCCTAAATTCTCCAGAACTGTGCTACTGAACCCACCTCCCTTTGGGCTCCCAGAGGCCCAATTTTCCTGGGAAATCCCTCCCTCTTTCAACTGGTCCTCGTCCAAGACGAACCATGTTTGGCATATTTTATTCTACTTGTATTTAACCTGTCAGAGTGACTCTTTAATGCAGTGAGCAAGTCAAATCACAGTTAAGCCACTGATGCTGTGATGATGCCAAACAGAAAAAAAATCTCTCAGACAATTTCTGAGGATAGCACTTCTCGTGGGTGTTACCTTGCAGAAGCCAAAACAATCCGGGGTGAGATACACACACACACATATATATACACACACACACAAAGACCAGTTACTAGAGGAATGAAATCATGATTTAATTCCTAAGGTTTCTACTGATTAATCATTCATTCATTCGTTGTCTGTAACCGCTTTTCCAATTTAGGGTCGCAGTGGGTCCGGCGCCTACCCGGAATCACTGGGCGCAAGGCAGGAACACACCCTGGAGGGGGCACCAGTCCTTCACAGGGCGACACACACATTCATTCATTTATTAATTATCTGTAACCCTTATCCAGTTCAGGGTCACGGTGGGTCCAGAGCCTACCTGGAATCGTTGGGCGCAAGGCGGGAATACACCCTGGAGGGGGCGCCAGTCCTTCCCTCCGGGTGACTGTCTGTGAGGAGTGTGGTGTGTTCTACCTGTGTCTGCGTGGGTTTCCTCCGGGTGCTCCGGTTTCCTCCCACAGTCCAAAAACACACGTTGGTAGGTGGATTGGCGACTCAAAAGCGTCCGTAGGTGTGAGTGTGTGTGTTGCCCTGTGAAGGACTGGTGCCCCCTCCAGGGTGTATTCCTGCCTTGCGCCCAATGATTCCAGGTAGGCTCTGGACCCACCGCGACCCTGAACTGGATAAGGGTTACAGATAATGAATGAATGAATAGTAGTAATTCTTTGTACGCAGAGGAATAAAACAAATACATGTCTAAGTTAGTGTAGTATACATGGCAAACTCAATAGAGGACTATTTTTGTTTATTATAATGATTTCTGTGTGGTTTTGATGATTTCTGAATTAAAATATCTTAATTTACTAAATAAATGTTGGGGTCGAACTTGGTCATATGATTAATCTGCGTTAAAAATGAATAGGCAGCATGTGCCAAACCGAAAGTAACATTCTAAATGTTGTCAACTGTAAAACCTCTAATTTAATTACCTTTTTTCCCTGTCCACTATTTCTCTCTCTCTCTCGCTTGTGAGGTGTGTGTAGAAGCAGCGCAGTACGTGTCATTTTTCCACTCTCCTCACTCCAGAATAAAAGCCCTATTTCATGTAATTATTTAAATTCTGATGGAGCGGCAGCAATAATTAAGCAGCGGAAACACTGAAACACTAAGTACATTTACAATAATGGGCAGAAAGAAAGGTATCAGGGCAATACTGTACTTCAAATTCCACATTTTCTTTCCATGTCACCCATGGTAATGGGAAGGTGTTTTATGTTGGGTGCTGAAAGTTAAACAGCCGTATATTAGGGTAGACTCACTAATATTGAGTTATATGTTCAATAACGTTATTAGCCATTACAGAATCCTGAAATCTTGGGGGATTCTTCCAGCACCCCCTGGTCATCTCATAAAGCATTAATAAAGGATGCTTTAACGCAGGCTGAAAGCAAGTTGAAGGTTTTAGTGGATGTAAGCATTTTTCTTATTTAGTAGTGGGGCATATAAAAGAGCACACTATTTGCAGGCAGCTGTTTACCTTTCAATGGGGCTTCAGCAGGGGAGCACGTAGCCTCTGGCCTTGTTGAGTGAAGAGTGTATCTGTGACCCATCTGGCATTACAAGCCAGTCTCATTTCCATTTTCAGCTTTGAGTGAAGGGTCAGCGGTGCAAACAGGACCAATTTACTAATGACATCAAGTGATCAAATGTGACCCAGTTACATCAGCGCTGGAGTTCACCGACAAGCCATGGCTACGAGTTCATCTGTATATCCCTGGTGCATTTGTACACTGTGAATTAGCATTGCTTTCTTTTCCTGTTCTCACAGGTAACAGTGCGTTTAAATCTCCAGAGGACTTCAAGATATCTCTGCCCCTGCGAACAAACTACCTGTATGGGCGGATAAAGAAGAGTCTGCCAGAGATGTATGCCTTTACTGTGTGCATGTGGCTCAAGTCCAAGGCTAGCCCTGGCATCGGAACTCCGTTCTCATATGGTGTCCCTGGACAAGCCAATGAGATTGTGCTGATAGAGTGGGGCAATAATCCTATTGAGCTTCTTGTTAATGACAAGGTGAGTCACTAATTAATGTTGTTATACGGAGCTGTTTGAAGTGTTGCTTTTTACTTTCCAGGGGGACTTGGGGATATGAATGCGAGTGTGGTGCAAAATTGTGTTGTTAGCACTGGTTGATGGCTTGTAACACTGAATCACTGTAGGGATATCTGTCCTTGCAGCTCTGTAATGTAAAGTTCTTAGGGCAAAATTGGGATCTATTTGGCAAGATGTGGTGGTTGTGGGTGTTAATTAGGTTCATTCATTCAATCATTCATTATCTGTAACCGCTTATCCAATTTAGGGTTGCGGTGGGTCCAGAGCCTACCTGGAATCATTGGGCGCAAGGAGAGAATACACCCTGGAGGGGGCGCCAGTCCTTCACAGGGCAACACACACACTCACATTCACTCACACACTCACACTTTGGAGTCACCAATCCACCTACCAACGTGTGTTTTTGGAACGTGGGAGGAAACCCACACAGACACAGGGAGAACACACCACACTCCTCACAGACAGTCACCTGGAGGAAACCCACGCAGACACAGGGATAACACACCACACTCCTCACAGACAGTCACCTGGAGGAAACCCACGCAGACACAGGGATAACACACCACACTCCTCACAGACAGTCACCTGGAGGAAACCCACGCAGACACAGAGAGAACACACCACACTCCTCACAGACAGTCACCCGGAGGAAACCCACGCAGACACAGGGATAACACACCACACTCCTCACAGACAGTCACCTGGAGGAAACCCATGCAGACACAGAGAGAACACACCACACTCCTCACAGACAGTCACCCGGAGGAAACCCACGCAGACACAGGGAGAACACACCACACTCCTCACAGACAGTCACCCGGAGGAAACCCAAGCAGACACAGGGAGAACACACCACACTCCTCACAGACAGTCACCCGGAGGAAACCCACGCGGACACAGGGAGAACACACCACACTCCTCACAGACAGTCACACGGAGGAAACCCACGCAGACACAGAGAGAACACACCACACTCCTCACAGACAGTCACCCGGAGGAAACCCACGCAGACACAGGGAGAACACACCAACTCCTCACAGACAGTCACCCGGAGCGTGAAACGAACCCACAACCTCCAGGTCCCTGGAGCTGTGTGACTGCGACACTACCTGCTGCACCACTATGCCACCTGTTAATTAGGTTTTTAGGGTTAATTAGGGTCTGCCAGTTGCGATTTGAGGCACCTTGAGATTTGTTGTTGGTCATATCTGCATTGCTAAGCTGTCTTGTCAAGATCTGATCAGTGCATGTTTACTTCTGACTGCAGCAGAGCGGCAAATGTAAATTCAAATGCGTCATAACCTCCGTCAATGGCCTATGTGGCACTCAACCCTGACATGAGCCTCATTATTTAGAAATTAAGCACAAGTCTATTGATGTAGTTATAGTTATGAAAGGAGATATGAGACATGGCTTTTCCCTGAGTGCCCTCGGACATGAATTCATGTTTTTTTTTTTAATTCACGGCCATTTTTTTTTTGTTTCAAATAGGCATTTTTGAAAATTTATGACACACATTGGTCGCATTTATATATTACGAAGCTGCTAAAGCTGCACCAAAGGCAGTAATCACGGGGAAAAAATGCTTAAAAAGCAAAAAAAATACTTTATCAACATGAGTTTTCACATATTTCTTTGTGAGAACTGTAATAGTGCAGTTGGATTTCTAAAGCTCTTTTAACAGGAAGTGTGGAAATCATTAAATATCTGTGTCTCTGGCTCCTGTTGAACCTAACCTAGGGGTATAGTGAGAGTGGGAGCGAGAACTAAGGGAGTGAGTTTGGCTGCCTGACTAACTCTCATGATACCTCTCCTGAGCAGTGTCAGTTTGGCATCTGGATTATTGAGAGAGGCAGCTTGCCCTACAGCTCCCTGCTACAGCATGCATTATACATGTGAGTTTGTGGGTCTGGTTGTGCTCCTGAGGTTGTGTGTGTGTGTTTCTGTTGGCGCATGTATGTGTGTGTTGTGGGGGGTTAAATGAGAGAGAGAAGAAGAGTGATGCTGAATCTGATTAGCTGTCAAGTAACGCTTTAGTACGTTCCCTGCCTCCGTTGCAGACTTCACTGTCTCTGAACATGGTATTCAGCCTGGGTTCACTATTTTTACTTCATCACATTGACGACATTGAGATAGGGTTTAGTCACGTTCATGAATGCGTCCTTGTGGGGAATCAGAGTAAAAACAGCTTCCATATCAATGGAGTAGATTGAAAAATCAACAGAATCATGACTGTCATTGAAGTAGTCCTTGAACCAGTGCCACCTGCGTGTTCATTTTATTGTCTGCATCACTAAAATATTGGTTGTAGATTGAGGTTGTGTATTGACGTTCATAATAACTTTAAAATGTACGATTCTGCTGTGATCCATTACTGGGTATTTATTTAAAACTGAGCTGAAACCATGTATGGAAGGAAGTGTGTGTGTAGGGGGGTTGGATGAAGTTTTGAAGGATTGACATGTAATAGACAGCTTTAAAGGAACTGTATTTATATCGGAATTATAGTTTGTTTTTTAAATATGTTTTCAATATTTTTCTTAAACTTTTTCATGCACACGTTAGCCAGAGCCAATACTTAAAGGGGATGTCTCCGATTTTGGGGAAAAGCTGTCTTTTGGTTTGTTTACATTCAAAAGCTCTGAGTTTGAGTGAAAAATAAATGACTGTTGTCTGCATTTTTAACTTTCGTTAATGCGGTTAAGGCGGCACGGTGGTGCAGCAGGTAGGTGTCGCAGTCACACAGCTCCAGGGGCCTGGAGGTTGTGGGTTCGATTCCCGCTCCGGGTGACTGTCTGTGAGGAGTGTGGTGTGTTCTCCCTGTGTCTGTGTGGGTTTCCTCTGGGTGACTGTCTGTGAGGAGTGTGGTGTGTTCTCCCTGTGTCTGTGTGGGTTTCCTCTGGGTGACTGTCTGTGAGGAGTGTGGTGTGTTCTCCCTGTGTCTGCGTGGGTTTCCTCCGGGTGACTGTCTGTGAGGAGTGTGGTGTGTTCTCCCTGTGTCTGCGTGGGTTTCCTCAGGGTGCTTCGGTTTCCTCCCACAGTCCAAAAAAAACACACGGTGTGAATGTGTGCGTGTGTCTGTGTTGCCCTGTGAAGAACAAATTCCAGGGTGTATTCCAGCCTTGCGCCCAATGACTCCAGGTAGGCTCTGAACCCACCGCGACCCTGAACTGGATAAGCGCTTACAGATAATGAATGAATGAATAATGCATAATAATGCAGTTAAGCATCTCCCAAATTTGGAGACATTCTACCTTACGTAATCAGAAACAGCAAAAAAATAGACAATACCCACCTATAGAGCAATATCCTCATTTCGGTTTGTGTATTTTTAAATTCTAAGTTCTCTTCATTGTCAGAGGAAGTGAAAGCCTAGCATATCAGACTGAGACACATTGTTTTTTTTAGCCATTTACTGACACTGGGGCTTCGTAAACACATTAGAATAGAGTGGAGAGTTAATGGTGAGGAAACCATATCAAATTGAATAAAATCATGAGTATAGTCTTTAAAATGCATAAATGTAGAAACTAATACATTTACACTAGATCCACCAGCGCTAGCATTATATAGAAATACAGCAAATGCAACAATGCATCCTGGCATCACCTACACATTCCTCTCTTCCACCGAACACTAACTACGTCATCACGTTGAAATACGTGCAAGTGACGCAAAAAAGTCAATGTTTTGGTAAAGAGCTTATCTGCCAATACAGATGTGATTCTGATACCCTGCACCCCTCCTGCTTTTGTTTTATATAAATGAGTCACAGACAAAACAGGGGCTGACGTGTGATGCATTTGCGTAATATGAGTAAGACATGCATCAGAATTACACATCTGAACAATAGGTGGGCTGATACCCTCAAGTCTATGCTTTTGGAACACACTGTCAGAGCATTGCTTAAAGCCGTATAATGTATGAGTAAACAGTAGGACATTGTCCTGCAAAGTCATTCAAAGAATCAAACGTGGGATGATAGAGCTTTGTTTAGTTTAGCATCACCAAGGTACAAACATATCCTGGAATAATCCAAGGCCAGCAGGTGAACAATCATTTTCAACTGAGCTCATCCTTGCATTGTCCTCAAGATGCTCTCCACAGCACTGTACCCTTATAATTTGCTAATGCTAAATGCTATAGTACCATGCTATTCATTGGTTCTGTTTCTGCAAATTCCTTAACAAAATGTAACGCAGTGTACACCATATTTTCAAATTACAATCCCTACAGGTAGCCCAGCTGCCTTTGTCTGTGAGCGATGGCCGATGGCATCACATCTGCATCACCTGGACAACCAGAGACGGCTACTGGGAGGCCTATCAGGATGGAGAGAAGCTGGGCACTGGGGAAAACCTGGCCCCGTGGCACCCAATTAAACCTGGAGGAGTGATCATTCTAGGTCAAGAGCAGGTAAGAGTAAAAGAGACATAACACCTTCCTTAAGGGACTGACAGAGAAAATAGAGCAGGTCTTCACACGCGATGAATAGAAGACGTCATCTTTAATTTCAAGCCTTTGCGCAGTTGTACCACACGGAATGCGCCGGGGGGTGATCTTCTGCTCTTGGGGGATGGTACGTGTAGACGGACAGAGGTCATTGAACTTGTCTCCCAATTAGTTATTGGACTGTAGACAGAGAAATGAATAATGGGTTGGCGTTTGTGTTGCTAATGCTAATTGCTAAAACAAAGGTGCTGAAAAGATCTCATTTTTCTTTCTTTTTTGCATCATAATACAGGCAATCATAATGATGCCAGTGTGAACTTGGTAACATTATATCCAGCCCATGGGAGTGCAACAACAGTAATTGCAAATTGGGTATTAGTTGCCTGAGTGGTGCATGGGGGTCCATTTTTGCCACAAAATGACTGTCTCTCTTTGTACTACTGTTTTGTGGTTTAGGGAGAGTGTCTATATTCAGAAGGATCCCCTTTTGCAAAAATATAGTGGATTATGAACGTGTGCTCAGAGCCTGAGAGTGGCCACTTGTGGCTGTAGTTGTGTTTTCTGTATCTAATAGTACTGACATTTGTTTTAGCATGCGTAAAACCCAAAGGAGAATGCTAACTATTAAATTCCAGCTTTAAATATGTGCTCTCTCAGTGCCTGCAGATTCTGTGTTGTTTCCCTGTGTTAATTATGTGCTTGGTGACCCATTTTCCCCATTTTCCTCTCATCAGGATATTGTCGGAGGGAGATTTGATGCTACACAAGCTTTCGTCGGAGAACTGAGCCACTTCAACATGTGGGATCGAGTTTTGCGGCCTATAGACATCTCAGGCATGGCCAACTGCTCGGCCTACATGCCGGGCAACGTCGTGCCCTGGATAGACGGCAACGTAGAGGTGTTCGGAGGAGCCACTAAAGCAGCCCTGGAGATTTGCGAAGACCGTCTGTTTGACTCATAAGATCAAGGCTTCGCCTTTGGATGCGTTAATAATTATCCAAGGTCAAACGCCACACCGTGTTGCTGTTGGAGCGATGGAGGAACACGGTCATGTGATGAAACAGTGTTCACTGTGCTTGCAAGCGTTCTCTCTGGCTGATTTCTGCTTCTTTCCGCTGTTTCTGTTTTTGTTAAGGTTGAAATGCCAGCAAGGTCAATGATAAAAATAATCGTGATATGTGACGTTTTAAAAAAAGAATAATAACAAAAGAAAAAAAAACGCAGTACGCGCAAGGTTAAGAATACTTGACTACTCTGGCGTATCCAAGCTTTGGTCTCTTGTTGATGTTAGGTATGCTTTTGTGCTGCACATGTCCTTCAAAATCCTGTGTTCAGTCTAAAACTTTAAGAACAGTGTGGACTGGATTGTGAAGTCCAAATCTGCATGGATGTTTACGTTTGATTTCATTTTATGTCCAATACATACAGCGTCAGACTGAGTGACTGAATTTAAAATAGGGCTTAAGCGTAAAGACTGTCTATAATGTATGAATGAACAAGTCTTGTGCAGGTTTATGCCTGTGTGTGTGTGTGTGTGTGTGTGTGTGTGTGTGTGTGTGTGTGCACTTGCGTGTGGACTTTGAGAGGATTAGTAGTAGACAACGTTCACATTCTTGCAAATCTACTCTAATACTGCTCCCGCTTGAGCAGCTGCCACCTCCAGCAGATTTGCCACTCGGCCTGGTGAGTTTAAAGGCAAAGCGCCAAAGCTGCCAAGGACTGGCCCGCAACTCACGTCGGCCCACGTCGTCGGGAAGCATCCGGGAGGCCTTGAGGAGATCCAGCTCATTTGGCTTAAGAGACCGTTGAGTGAATGTTTAATCCTCGTTTGTCTTGTAAAGAACCAGAGTTGTGAATTACAGAATTAGACCGGATCTTTGATACACTTTTGTAAATGCGTTTCGTCAGGGGCAGGGAAATGGCCCTGACTTTAATTAGCTCAACTGTGTTTTGGCCACTGGAGGAGCCAAACAAGAACAATGCTTGTTTAATGATGCATGTACATAATCAGTTTCTATTTCAGAACCTGTGGGGACCCTAGCACAAAGCACTGGATACAATTCTTCTATAAAGATGTTTTAAAAAGTATTGACGATAGGTTTCTAACGGTGAAACTGCTCACTTTCTCTTCACGTGTGACGACAGCAAGGTTGAATGCGTTATCCTCCAGCAATCAGAGAGGAACCTGCATTATTTTTGTACAGAGCCCAATAGCGCTTGATCATTTTAGCTTAAAGCTGTGCAATAGCCGCATTATGTTGGATTTTGTACGTACACCATGCTTTCAGTGCTGTTTTGTATGTTTTCATGCCCAAATACACCACTATGCCTGTCTGTTTCATTGTGTCTAGCTGCATTTAAAATGTAGGAACAAGGACGGTTTTGTTAGACACTCGTAGACGGAGTGTGGAAATAGGAAAATCAAAATCTCACGTTCCCAGTAATGTGCACTATTCTTAAATACACTGTGGCCACTAATTAGGCAGTGAGTTGTTTCCCTTGTTGCCACTTACAGGGATGGGTCCTTTAAGAGTGAGGTTAGCCTTGGATGAAATTCCCTGCTGTGCTTTAACCCATAGAAGTTGAGAGTTATTACATTCATTTTGTTGCATTACTCAGACATAATGGTAGTTAGACTGGTTTGTAATTTGACTTACGAGGTTTGCACTAAGGAAAGGCAAAAATCCAAAGATGATCGGTCTTTCCAAACTCACCTTCAATTATTCATAAGTACTGAAAAGGTGAGCTCTACTACGGGTGACTGACTGTGAGGAGTGTGGTGTGTTCTCCCTGTGTCTGAATGGGGTTCCTCCGGGTGCTCCGGTGTCCTCCCACGGTCCATAAACACACGTTGGTAGGTGGATCGGCGACTCAAAAGTTTTCATAGGTGTGAGTGTGTGGATGTGTGTCACCCTGCAATAGACTGGCGCCCCCTCCAGGGTGTGTTCCCACCTTGTACCCAGTGATTCGGGGTAGGCTCTGGACTGTGACCCTGAACTGGATAAGCGGTTACAGACTATAAATGAATGAATTCTATAAAGTAAAGTAGGGGCGGCACGGTGGCGCAGTAGATAGTGTCGCATTCACACAGCTCCAGGGACCTGGAGGTTGTGGGTTCGATTCCCGCTTCGGGTGACTGTCTGTGAGGAGTGTGGTGTGTTCTCCCTGTGTCTGCGTGGGTTTCCTCCAGGTGACTGTGAGGAGTGTGGTGTGTTCTCCCTGTGTCTGCATGGGTTTCCTCCGGGTGACTGTCTGTGAGGAGTGTGGTGTGTTCTCCCTGTGTCTGCGTGGGTTTCCTCCAGGTGACTGTCTGTGAGGAGTGTGGTGTGTTCTCCCTGTGTCTGCATGGGTTTCCTCTGGTTTCCTCCCACAGTCCAAAATCACATTGGTAGGTGATTGAGTGTCCATAGGTGTGAATGTGTGTGTGTGTGTGTGTTGCCCTGTGAAGGACTGGCGCCCCCATCGTGTATGAATGTAAAATATTTGGTGCACTCAAAATTGTATTATTACAAATCACATCATAAGTGATGATCTGCAGTATTTGGCTTCAGACAATCCTTTGTTTAACTTGATTTTACTCTTAGAACTTGCTCTTCAGCATTGTTTCCCATGAGCTAATCTACATCAATGATGTATATAAATAGAATTGCAGCATATTATTGTTACTGCTGGTAATAACTGCGACCTCTACGGGTTAAAGCTGAGCGCTGGGACGAAGGAACAGAACTGATACGACATTTCTTATTACTGAATGTGCATTCTTCTTCATTTGACTGTGAATTCAGATTGTCTTTGTCACTGTGTATGTACCTGAGAGGGAAAATTCTATATGTTTTGTGTATTTTTTATCTGTTATGACAAAATAGTATGACCTTCTTGCTCAAAAATCTGAATGGCCTTTTTCTGAGCACCATTTGTGCTTTCTTGGTTTGTTGAGGATTCAGTCTTTAAATGTAACCCAGCTACTGTCCTGAGGTTATACTGCAACCTGAGGAAAACGAAAAAGCTCTGGAGTTAGAATCTTTCTCGTTCCTCATATGAATCATATGTACAGTTCGATGTGGAGGTGTGGATGAATATCTTTTTTGCACCCAATAAAGATTCTGAAAAGAGTGAAGCACACCGCTGTGTTGTATATGAAGTAATGTGAAGGAGTGTTTATGGTGAAGGTGCGTGCAGCTGTTTTCAGCATTCAGTATGAATCGGAGGAATCAATAGTAGCATGTGGTCCACAGCCTGTCAGACATTCGTGCATATAAAGAGGATATTTGATCAGCTGTCAGGGCTCCGGGCTGTGTTTTATCTCCCTGTGATGTCAAATAGATCCCTACTCTGGTTGCGTAAGAGGCATTTTTGGGGCTTTTTTTTCCCCCCAAGTAAACTTTTTATAGCGTGACAAAGTGCTGTTTGTTGATTGTACTATAGGAGCCTTGACTGGACATAAATAGCAATTTGTTTTTTCCTCATCTCTGTGGATTAAAACCTTATCCACAGTGCACAATCCTCTGTCTGGCGAGGTTCCATGTGGCAATAAAAAAAAAGAGAAACTGGATTATGAGCTGTTTAGTGCTTTTAAGTGAGTGGTTTGTACTTTTGCGAAGCTTTCTCTTGTTATTTTTACCATCACGCTTGTCTCTGTCATGAATTTCTAGCTCTTTTTCCCCTCAGGTGTCAAGTTAATTGCTTTGTCACCTGAGCTCTGTTTGTGTCAATTAGCAGACGACAATAAAAAATGCTTTGACAAGCAATTATTCTGGATGTAGCAGAGACCCGGTGGGGTAGAGATGGCCTAAATTGGAAATGATTTTTCAGCAGGGGTGTGAACCTCCCTTAACCACTCAGATATGCTGTTTAGCTATTGCTGAAATATTCCAGCAGTCACCGGTTTGACTAAAGATACACATTATACATCAAAATCTACATATAATGTGGTTTTCTGGACCAAAAACATTCCAATTGTATGACCATTTCCCAACACCACCTCATAATTTTACAATGACACAGGGTTTTTTTTTTGGGGGGGGGGTTGCATATTTTAATGACATAAGATGTGATTTGTAAATTAATGACCTCCTCATCCTGTAAATATTCTGTAAAAAGCAGAAGGCTTCAGTCTGGTTTCCAGTACAGAAATTGGAAAGTGGGGGCGGCACGGTGGTGCAGCTCCATGGACCTGGAGGTTGTGGGTTCGATTCCTGCTCCGGGTGACTGTCTGTGCGGAGTTGGTGTGTTCTCCCTGTGTCTGTGTGGGTTTCCTCCGGGTGACTGTCTGTGCGGAGTTGGTGTGTTCTCCCTGTGTCTGTGTGGGTTTCCTCCGGGTGACTGTCTGTGAGGAGTGTGGTGTGTTCTCTCTGTGTCTGTGTGGGTTTCCTCCGGGTGACTGTCTGTGAGGAGTGTGGTGTGTTCTCCCTGTGTCTGTGTGGGTTTCCTCCGGGTGACTGTCTGTGAGGAGTGTGGTGTGTTCTCCCTGTGTCTGCGTGGGTTTCCTCCGGGTGACTGTCTGTGAGGAGTTGGTGTGTTCCCCCTGTGTCTGCGTGGGTTTCCTCTGGGTGCTCTGGTTTCCTCCCACAGTCCAAAAACACACACTGGTAGGTGGATTGGCGACTCAAAAGTGTCCGTATGTGTGAATGTGTGAGTGCGTGTTGCCCTGTGAAGGACTGGCGCCCCCTCCAGGGTGTATTCCCGCCTTGCGCCCAATGATTCCAGGTAGGCTCTGGACCCACCGCGACCCTGAACTGGATAAGCGCTTACAGATAATGAATGAATGACATTGGAAAGTGCTTTTGATTTGTAAAAGATTCTGAAGCAATGGATCCAAACGTATGTTCTTAAAATAGTGAACTCTTCAAAAAGGGCTTTTAAAAAGCAGTGTTCATAAAAGAACTATGACACCTAAAAGAACCATCTATACTATGTAAGTGATGCTTGCATCCATGGCTCTTCTCCATGACGACAAACTGGTTTTACACTGTAAAGAACGTTGTAAAAAACATATTTTTCTATTTGCACTGATATGTTTTTTTAGAGCTGTCACACCGTAAACTTCAGGTCTGATTTTCACTCGCCTTCCCCGACTTCCACTGACGACTTGGAAGTGAGTAGCACCGATTTCACACAAGTGGCCTCTCACAATAGAAGGGGAGGAAGGGGCAAGTCAGAACATGCTCACCTTCAGGAACACACCAAACCGTGCATCCTGCAGAACTGATTTCTTTGGTGATTCACACTTTACGTTAGTTAAGGATTCTCTGTGTGGTCACATCGACAAAGAGGCAAAGATCTGAGTGAACACGAGCTGAACATCAAGTGTGTATTTTATCAACGTTTAAAACCTAAATATAGTGTAAAATAAATGTAACACAGGGTGAGCGAAAGTCGCAGGACATTATTTTATTTCTTTGACATGCTACATGACCACATTCCCATTGGAAAAACTTGCCCTTGGTCCAATATGGCGGCCATGTTCTGGACATAGCCTAAAAGCTAGGCCCCTCGTCCATTATTTGCTGATGTATTCTGTGACTTTAGACTCACGCTGTATAGATCAATAATGCATTGTGTTTTTGATCTATTAAGCATTGTGTAGATATTCTTTTTTATCTCAGCTTTCACTTATAAACTGTCCATTGTTTTCACCGTTGCCATAGAAACTGTCACGTCGCAATGCACTCTGGGTAAGTTCTGCTTCTGAAGTGGACATCAGTGTCGGCTCGTTCCCTCGCCCCTTCAAGGACTCATTTAACACATTTCATACAGAAATTGAACGACCCTTAAGCTGGTGTCAGGGATTTCGGTATTGAAAAGCATGGATGGCTGTTTTTAGAGAATGTGGAGTTAA
Source organism: Hoplias malabaricus (assembly GCF_029633855.1). Classification (NCBI taxonomy): domain Eukaryota; kingdom Metazoa; phylum Chordata; class Actinopteri; order Characiformes; family Erythrinidae; genus Hoplias; species Hoplias malabaricus. The sequence continues at coordinate 31,511,919 of NC_089812.1, read as the reverse complement.
GCACCATTTAATGATAGCCACATAAGTGACTCTTGCTTTGGAAAGCTTTAAGATGTTCCTTGTATCTGTGTTCTAGTGTTGTGAATTCCCAAATCCTGAAAACTGGGAACTGGCTTCAAGATCCAGAGCTGAAGACATCTTCTAGGGCCTTGAAGGCATTTAAAGCCTCACTTCTTCAAGGCTCTGCCCCAGTGATGATATTCTGCTACACTCAGATTAGACAGAGTTACTGCATGATCAAATAAGTAAGTTCAGATGTAATATGTTTTTTACAGCATCAGACTGGGTTCCGCTGTTGCTGTAAGTCTTAGAAACCTACTTTGTTACTAAACAAACCCCCTCTTTCCTAAGGGTATAGCACCGATGCCCTCGAGTCACCAGCACTTAGGAAACGAGCAAATTAACCAGGTCCATACAGCGCAGTGAGTAAAACTATCAGTGTTCTTAATTACATTTCTTCAAATTAACCTCTTTAAGGTGAGGCTTTTTATGCTCGAGTACAGCCCTTAAATAAAACACAGTGCGATTCAACCCTGCGAAAGGCATGGTTTTGCATTTAATTACCCAGAAATAAAAGGAAACATAAATATCACATTTTACTCCGTTTGGATTCCCTCACTGGGACCTGAACTTGCAGAAAGAACATGAATTCTCACTGTTGCCTAGGGTTGCATTCAACTTTGAGGAGCGGAGCGGATCCGAGTACGAAGCAGTAATTAGAAGGCAGCGTTTCTGTATCTAGTCATTAGCAAGAGGAGAGCATGTTCCGCTGTAAGTGGAGAATTTAAATGCCACTTTTTCAACATTGCCTTTAGACAGAAGGTTCTGGAAAGAGGAGCTTCGTGACTGAAAAGTCACCCAACTAGCGGCTGCTGCTCCATAATTACGTTTAGAGGGAGAAGCCTTGAACACAAGGCTGATCTTCTATAGGCTGTGCTCGCATGCTCCTCTCAAAGCCCCCTTTAGACAAACAACTTGCATTAAATTAAAATAATGCAGAGCACCACAAACCTCCACCACTCCCTCCCTGCTTCTGTTTTCTTTTTTTTTCTCTTTCTCTTCTAATCTCTAGCCTCTCCACATGCATCATCTGCTTCTTTTATCTCCTTGCATCATTTATGGGCTTGATGTATGTAGTTCACCTTCGGTGTTCTCTATAGTTGTCGTCATCCACCTTTAAATATTGAACTTTCCTTCAGAAGGCGTCTCTGAAACGTCCGCTCTAGGGCTTTGCTTTGCCCTTGCGCTGAAGCTCTCGGTTTTAAGGGGACGGCAATGACGAATAGCTGCAAACTTAAAGTTTACAGAGTCTCCACAAAGTTAAAAATGATCTTTTGTGCGCCTGCGAGTTTTCCAGATAAAAGTGATAAAGCGTGAAGGCTGAGCAGGCTTTGTGTTTAATAACGGTCTGCTTCAGCTTTGGCCCACTGGTGTAATTAGGACTCGAAGGGTCCCAGTGCTGATGAAGGAATGGGCTCTAGTACAAAATATATATATATATCTTCAACTAGCTATAAATGAAAATATAATTTGTTTACTCACCGTTGCTCTGCTCTTACGTGAACTCTCGAAGGTGAAGTTGCGAGAGGGTTTTGTAGCACCATTTTAGAAGCATTTTTGTAAATGAGATGTGCCAGGGTTAAGAAATGTAAACATCATAAACTCTTATAAAACAATATTTCCAGGCCAGGACCTTTATTTTTAGGAGTGTAGACTGATGGTTTAAGTCATAGGAGCTGGGGCAGTTCTATGTGGTGGACATGTACAAAAGTGTACATGATGTGCCACTCCCCCACTCCCTCTCCCCTTCAATTTGTAGTACCTCATATCTGAAAACCCAGTGAATATAATTTGAAAAGCCCTCTGGTATTACACTGATACTGTGAGTAAAGCACCTAATTAATTGTACGCACAGGTCCCCAACTGTTTCTGAAATGGCAGGATGTGTCTCCACCGCTTTTGGAAAGTGTGAACATAATTTACATAATACAGTATTGTGCAAATGTCTTAGGCACCTAGGATTATTGCCTTCTCAATAAGCGTAGCGCTTGCATAACTTTATATCTAATTAAAAATTCAAAATCAGGCATCTGTTGTTTTTTTTTAGGCAGCACAAACTGTCTAAAACACGGAGAGAAAGATTCAAAAGCACAAACTGAGATGAGGATGTTGCTCAATCCCTGCTCCATAGGTGGGTAATGTTGACTTATTTTTTGCTGTTTCTGATCATTTAAGGTGGAAATGTCTCCAAATTCAGGAGGTTAAGTGTAATACCAAAGGTGCTACAAAATAAACAACTCGACTTACAAATGAGTTTCCGTGGTAATTCAAATAGTGAACAAAAACAAACATTTATTTTACTCATTCATTCATTATCTGTAACCCTTATCCAGTTCGGGGTCGCAGTGGGTTCAGAGCCTACCTGGAATCACTGGGTGCAAAACAGGAATACACCCTGGAGGGGGCGCCAGTCCTTCACAGGGCAACACATTCACTCACACCTACAGACACTTTTGAGTCGCCAATCCACGTACCAACGTGTGTTTATGGATTGTGGGAGGAAACCAGAGCACCCGGAGGAAACCCACGCAGACACAGGGAGAACACACCACACTCCTCACAGACAGTCACCCGGAGGAAACCCACACAGACACAGGAAGAACACACCACACTCCTCACAGACAGTCACCCGGAGGAAACCCACGCAGACACAGGGAGAACACACCACACTCCTCACAGACAGTCACCCGGAGGAAACCCACGCAGACACAGGGAGAACACACCACACTCCTCACAGACAGTCACCCGGAGGAAACCCACGCAGACACAGAGAGAACACACCACACTCCTCACAGACAGTCACCCGGAGGAAACCCACGCAGACACAGGGAGAACACACCACACTCCTCACAGACAGTCTCCCGGAGCGAGAATCGAACCCACAACCTCCAGGCCCCTGGAGCTGTGTGACTGCGACACTACCTGCCACTACTTATTGTTGTTGTTGTTTGTGGAAGTCAACACTTACTACTCAGAAATATATATTTTAATATATCATTTCCTCAGGTGCCTAAAAGTTTTGTACAGTGCTGTATATCACTTTAGATACCTGTCCTAACACTCTGTAAAAATAGCACTAAGACCATGCGGAAAACTGTATATGCTCTTTCATTGTCTGTAATATTAATTACTGTGACCAGGTATTTCCTTCATGTGATTGGAGCTGGTCTTTGGGAGGAGAAATAGATGTGTATTTCTGATTCTTTTGTGTAAACGTTTATTCAAAAATAATTGGCTTGTTTTAGTCTAAAAAAAACCCAAACATTTTATTTACCTATTTTTTTTGTCACCCGTACCTTTTAGGCCCATTTCTTTCCAGTGAAGGTACTTGTCCATGGACAGTGCACATTTGGGGAGCAGCTGGACTGAAGGCAACACCTGCGTTCTTGAGCTCAACACATTTCAAAGCCAAGTCATATCCATGAGCGTAATACCAGCTGGAGGCATTGATACAACTGGTTACATTGCCACTGACCTGCCCACTCTGCCCATAGTTCTATCCTCCCAGCCTCAGCCAGTATAGGGTATGATGCTTTCATGCTATAACCATAAATCACCATGTCAGCCAGAATACCCCCACCACTTGATGTCCATCTTGGAGCTCAGAGGCTGATATTAATCTTGCCCACCAGACGTACAGGGTGACCACAGGGTGATTTTCTTTTCCGGCCAGATAATCAGATGTAGACGGCAGCGGATAAGGGCATTACCTGGATTACCCAGGGAAATGTTTTTGTCCCGTCATCCCTCCCTCCATCCGTAGGCAAGCACAACAGAGCGCAGATTAAGCATGCCCCCGCCCCTCAGCGCTTAAGCTCTATCTGCCCTGACATTTACACATCATCTGCCTTTCATCAGGAGCTCCAAAAGCCATTTAGAGCGCTTAGTTTAATGCCAGCTGGGCAGGGCCCCTGTGAATGGCAATGTATTTTTTTTTTTTTCTGCCTCAGAAAAATAGAATTTGTCAATGTCACCGCTGCCACAAGTCCCTGACGAGGGACAGGCTGCTGACAGCTACAGTGTATAGGAGAGTAATAAGAGGCTTCTGGAGCGATAAGGGTCAGTATAGCGCAATAGCCCATCCGCAAACTGCTATCTTTCAAAGTGTGACACTTACTGCCACTTATCTAGAGGCAGTTAGCAGTGTAGGACCCGAACAAGGCCTTCCTCAGGGTAAAGGAAATTGTAACTCAGGGCCTGTCCAAATCCAACATTCAGTTTTTTTACTAACAGTTCTCAGGAGGAATAAAGATCAAATGGTATTGTTTTAAATACATTAATTTCATATTATGCCCCTCCAGGGTGTATTCCTGTTTTGCACCCAGTGATTCCAGGTAGGCTCTGGACCCACCGCGACCCTGAACTGGATAAGCGGTTACAGATAATGAACGAATGAATGAATTTGTCCGACAACTACCCCCCCTTCCAAAAAAATTATGAGAAAAATGTTTTTTTTTTTCCCCACAAACTTTTATTTTGAAAAATGTGCCACTGAAATTAGCGCATATTAGCAACTAGTCAGACAAGGTGGACCTTCGTTAAGCCTTCGTTAAGCTACCTGTTTAATATAAAGCTGCTCCAATCATGAGTTTTGCTGTCCTCCGATTTAATTTCTATAAAGTCTGGTTTATAAAGTTAGTTTATAACTTTTAGGGAAGGGAAGGGAATTTTTATGGTAGTTTTATGGTTCTGAGAGTTGGTTAACGTTAAAATTAGCTGTGTTCAGGTTGTGAGTAAGCGCTCTAAACGTGCAGCAAGTTAACGTTAGTCTCTGGCCGTGTCCCAAACTGCTGCACTGAATAGTGTAAATATATATATATATATATGAAGACTGACCAATTAAATGTTTACAGAGAAGGTTATCGACCAATAACGGTAGCTCTACAGTCAGACCGTCCAATCAGAAGATTTTAGGCTACTTCACCACGCCCCCTTCTCACTCAAGCGAACCAATCGGAGTAGGGGAGGGTGGGACTAGTTTGTGAACGAAACTTCTAGAAGTTCTATGTAAGCTCTAGAAAAACAAAATCCCGGACGTTTGTGAAATTACGCCCGGACATTTTTTTAAGTCTAAAAAAGAGGACATGTCCGGGTAAAAGAGGACGTCTGGTCACCCTACACAATACAATGCCCCACGTGACATTTACCAGTGCCATAAATGAGCTGTACATGTCAGAAATGAGACAGATGTGGCCCAAATGTGTTTGCTATCTGGGTATATCCTATGCTTGTGTGTTCACACTCAGTGCACTTTAAATGATCTGAATTCACTAATTATAACACATTTATCTTAGGTTTTCAGCACACTTAGAAGCTCATTTTTCATCTTTAATCAAGCGTAGCATGTGTGTATTATATCCAGCACTGCACATTATAAGTGCAGACACGTACATATCCACTCCTCACCTGTCTGAGAAGACAAATGTTCAGACTTTTAAAAAATAGATGACAGCGTGTGCTGTAATTTCTCTCAAGATGCAATATTAGCGGTAATGGAGAGCAACACACGCGCTAATTAAAGATAGCTCTGCTCAACAATTCCATGTTATGCCTTAGCTCTCAGCAAAGAAGAAAGTCTGACGTGTGTTAATATGACTTCTGCAGCGTACTTTATGTCTCGTAAGCCACTGCTGTATAATCTTTTTAAAGAATGCGTTAGACATTTCCTTTAATTGGCAAGAGTCAAATATAAATACCTGATTAATAAAACATGAAGTGGGAAAGCGGGACACAATTCATCCTTCACCTCCTTCGCACACTGCCATATTTAGATGACTACAGCTCAAATAAACACTCCATCGATGTAGCCTTGAACGCTTGCAGCCATACAATATCTCCTACTGCTTGCTGCCTCTTTGACTCGGCTGCGTATTGAGTTTTTCTCAGATCTGTTCAGGACTAAAAAAAGAAACTGTTTTCATTAGCTATACTATTGTACCAGCAAACCAGTCCATTTCCTCCAGTCAGAGCAGCAGAACGATGGGTTAAGTGCAATGCTTGCAACAATCTTTCTCAAAAGTAGATAGCCAAAGGTTTTTGGAATACCTGCGTATTAGACATTCCTTCTGAAATGAAGGTCGTTTGTCTCCTGTTCGCTGCAGTAAGAGTCACTTCTCATCATTAGATGTTGGGACTTTGCTGTGAGGATTTGATTTATTTACATTGCCTTTGCTTTGATTGCATTTAGCAGATGCTCTGCGGCTTACGATCCTAATCATGTTACAGTGTTAAGCTATTCAAGTGTTAGAAGTCTTGCCCAAGGACTCTTATTAGTGTGGTGTGGTGTGTTTACCCAGACAGATTACTGAACTCTGCCAAGTCGAAGTCTGCGGTGTTACCCACTACACCAATATTAAAGACGTAGGGTACAGATGTTGGAGAATTAGATATGGATCTCAGGCACCACTTCAACTCATGCCAGAAGCATTGGATGGTGCTCCCCTACTAAGAAAAAAACATAATTCCCAAAGTTGCGGAGCATTATATCTCAAGACTTAGCATTGAGTGATGATCTTAAGCTTGTGTAGCTACTCTAGAGGTTCCCGTGAGATGGAGTGCTGTTTGTGATCCAACACTTATCATTTACATCTAGAGAGGGTGATTATTTTCTTTAAATTATTGTTATTACATTATTTATAATATGCTTTACATCCCAGTGGCAACGAGTAAAATAAATGCGCTGACAAAATCATTTTCAAATTCCTTTTCTTTATAGGCCACAGGCTCTATAAAGGGTTTGGACGTCACTGAGTGCATAAAGAACTGGAAGTACAATTCCCTACAGAGTGCACTTCACAGATTATAAAACAAACTCTACTACACCCACTACTGCTCTCAATGTTAGACACAGAGAAGTAAAGCTTAATGATCAGTATAAATGGTTTTATAATCTGACATACAATGCACTTTGGGGCTGCACGGTGGCGCAGCAGGTAGTGTCGCAGTCACACAGCTCCAGGGGCCTGGAGGTTATGGGTTCAAGTCACGCTCCGGGTGACTGTCTGTGAGGAGTGTGGTGTGTTCTCCCTGTGTCCAGGTGGGTTTCCTCCGGGTGACTGTCTGCAAGGAGTGTGGTGTGTTCTCTGTGTCTGCGTGGGTTTTCTTCCGGGTGACTGTCTCTGAGGAGTTGGTGTGTTCTCCCTGTGTCCACGTGGGTTTCATCCGGGTGCTCCGGTTTCCTCCCACAGTCCAAAAATACACGTTGGTAGGTGGATTGGTGACTCAAAAATGTTCGTAGGTGTGAGTGAATGTGTGAGTGTGTGTGTGTTGCCCTGCGAAGGACTGGCGCCCCCTCCAGGGTGTGTTCCCGCCTTGCGCCCAATGATTCCAGGTAGGCTCTGGACCCACCGCGACCCTGAACTGGATAAGCAGGTTCAGACAATGAATGAATGAACAATGCACTTTTTTGACTAGAGAAACATCTATTTTATTACCTACATTGTGCACTACATAGAGTGGAAAAAGATTAAGATTCTGCCCTAGAGTTTTGCAGGTATTGTGGAGTGACACAAACTCATCATGTCATTCCCATGGTGTTGGGGGTTGACTTTAAAAGGAGCGTGAAATTAGAGATAGGATTTTTGATTTGATTGTTGTACAATTGTCTATGATACTGAAACATAATATGTACTCGCTAAACGTCTGTCACACACTGTCAGAGCTGGCCAATTCAGGTCCAGAAAATAAAAATCCTCCCTGGATATTTCCTGCACTGACAGCTCTGAGGCTGGGTTGAGATGATGAGAAAACACAGGCAGTTGGAATGAAATTCCGAAGAGGATTTTACTTTGTGCTTTTGCCATTTCTGTACACTGTATTCATCCTAGCTTTATACCATCGTCTACCTCCAGAACTGTAAAAAAATTATATATTTTATACAAAATGGTAAATAACATGGATTGACACCTGCGCTGTTTGCACCGTCAGAAAATCATCGGCCTTTTCTTGGCAGAGGAGGAAATGTTTTGAGGATATGGAGCTGGTCCCAGTTCGGAAGTAAAGAAGAACCCAGAGTGAGACCAATGACCATTAGTCCTGCTCAAGGTCAGTCGATAGTGCCATGTGTTCCACGTGTGGGGGATTCAGTGGGAGGGCCAGCACCGGCCCTAATGTACTCCATCTCTCATTAATCATTCCTTCCTGTGCCCTTTGATTGATTTGTGAGTCAGTCACTCAATCCTCTCCCAGGGGTTTCAAGGTCACTTCTGAGAAGGTTGTTCATTCCAGAATGTACACCAGCTGTCAAAGTATTAGTTAGATGTGTCATGTACAGAGGTGCAGTAGATTAAAGCAGTCTATCAAAGGCTTTAATAGCAGTCGGAATACATTCTAATACTGAAAGAACATGTAGCCAAGAAGGTGTAACCAACATGGAAATAGGAATGCACACTAGTGGTCTCAAAGTGTAAAGACAGCCCTTATAACCAGTGCATTTTAAAAGGAACATCTACAATTGTGGGTGACTGTAGTTTTCTCTGTTTTTCTTACATTCATCTTTTAAGGTGGAATGGTGTGTTTGAGGAGAAAACAACCAACTGTTGGTACGTGGATGAAGTTTAACTTGTCTAAGTTTTATTCACCATTTTAATTACCAAAGAAACTCATTTGTAACTTGATTAGTTTCATGGTACTTTCGGTAATGCATTTAGCCTTCTCCCAAGTTTGGTGATACAAAACTGCAAAAAAGTCTATATTACCCACCTGTGGAGCAGTCACGAGCAATATCCTAAATGCAGTTCATGCTTTTCAACGTTTGGGGTTCTCTCCTTTGTCTAAGAATACTCCAGATGCCTCTGCCATGAGCAGAGAGAGAGAATGACTAGCATATTGGAACCAAGTCAGTTTATCTTTTCACTCATTTACAGACACTGGGTGTAATAAGACTAGGGGTGTGTAGGAGTAAGGGAAGGAGTTAAGTGCAGGAGGTTTTATTACAATAACTTAAAGAAAACTAGACAAAAGGATGCTAAACAAAAGGGTAAAATACAGAAGCTAAGGAACTAAACCAAAAGGGCTAAATACAGAGGCTAAGGAGCTAAACACAAAAAAACTAGGCTAAACAAACACAGCTAAAGGCTAAACAATAAAGAGTTAAACGCTAAACACTGCTAAAGGCTAAACACAGCTAAAAGCTAAACAATAAACAGAGTTAAACAATAAACACAGCTAAGGCTAAACAAGGAATCTAACCATAAACCACAAGCGCTAAACACAGATACAATGACCCACCAACAAGAACCACTGACAAGGACTATATAAAGACAACACCAACAAGAAACACCTGGGTACTAATTAAGACACATGACACTAGAAACACAAGGGAACGGTATCACATGACCAGGGAACAAGCAGGAAGCAGACACAAGACAGGGGGAAACAGTCACATGACAAGGGGAGCACAGACAAGGAACAAACACAAAACAGCACGTTACACTGGGGCTTCATAAACACATCAGACTAGTTTCTAGCATAAAGACTGGAGAGCTAGCAAATGGTGAGGAAACATCCTCAAAATTTTATAAAAAAGTGTTTTTTGATTGTAATCATGAACGTCACCTTTAAGGTTAACCTACTCTGGACACAGACATTTAATTCTTCATGCAGTGTGGTTATAATCTCTACAGAAAACCATACTAGATCAACAGTACATGAACTTAGGTCATTAATGCAATGGCAGTGGAACTGTGTTCTCTAAATAATGGAGAAGCACCATCCAATAGGTTTAGAATGAGTTTTAGAAGGGTGGGATATATGATCAAGAACTAACTGTTCAATATCTGTATCTGACTTCTCTAGTCCTGTCATGACTGAATGCTATCAAATCCTCATCTTCCAGAATCAACTGTAAAATCTATACATAAATGTAGAAGATGTTATTAGCTACCTAATGATACCCTCAGTCACACAAAAATAAGTTGGCCGTAACTGTATTGCATGTTTATGTAGAATCACACACAATGCTGCAACATAATTTGATCACACAAAAAACTTTGAAGCTGTTTCTCAGTTTCACTGTTGCCGTAGTTACTGCTCTTTGTCTTTGCAGGGCAAAGTGGACGGCCTGTGGACAGCGCTAAAGAATATGTGGGCAGTGTGTGAAGTTTAGATCATTTAGACAAACTTTATGAAAACATGGCTGGTCTATGGCGGTCATTAGGGTTAGGACAGTTTGTATGACCTTCTTAGAAAAGCACTGCCATTAGCAGAGAATGTTCATAAGCACTTTCATCTAAGGTCTATGGTCTCCATAGTCTCTCTGCCCCACTGGAACTGGTATATCTTCAAATACGTTTGGGGTGAGTTGGTGTAGCCGTTGTGATCCAGAAATAATCATCCAGCATCAGTCCCTGACTTCACTAATGCTCACATGGCTGAATGCAATCAAATAATGTTTCAAGAACTAGCATAAAGCTAACATAGAATGCTAGGGGCGTTAACTGCTAAACGAGGGACACAATCTGTGTAAATCCTTTTGACTTTGAAAGAAATGGCGGTTTATAAAACAGTGGCACACTCAGAAACGCATTTTGGGGAGTGTAGCTCGCAAACATTAAGGCTTAGAGATCTAGCTAATTCAAGATGAAGGCAATCAACTGCATTATAGCTAACTGTTTGAAAATTACCCAGCTGTTGTTATAATCATATGAGGAAAAATTATGAATAATAAACAGCACACACAATTGCTTTGCTTTTACCTTGCCAACATTCATTACAGTAACTGACAGCATATCACTATGGGTGAAGGCTAATTAGCGTACCTCCTTTTACAGAAATAGTGGCTGAACACAGCACTGATTTTTAGTGAGACAAGGATCACAATACTCAAAATATTTTTTGGGTTCTCACCATATTAGCTATTTCAATTTACACCATTAGATAACGCCACCCCCCCCAAACACACACACACACACCACCCCCAGTAGTAGTAGGCTTCAAATAATGTAACACACTTAGAGGAGAATGCTAATTGTAAACTGTGTTACATTACTATCAGTTAGTCGCATCATTTTTGAGAATAAAACATTTTTCCAGAGTCCAGGAAACATTGGGCGCAAGGCGGGAACACACCCTGGAGGGGGCGCCAGTCCTTCACAGGGCAACACACACACTCACACCTACGGACACTTTTGAGTCACCAATCCACCTACCAACGTGTGTTTTTGGACTGTGGGAGAAAACCCACGCAGACACAGGGAGAACACACAACACTCCTCACAGACAGTCACCCGGAGGAAACCCACGCAGTCACAGAGAGAACACACCACACTCCTCACAGACAGTCACCCAGAGGAAACCCACGCAGACACAGAAAGAACACACCACACTCCTCACAGACAGTCACCCGGAGGAAACCCACGCAGACAGAGAAAGAACACACCACACTCCTCACAGACAGTCACCCGGAGGAAACCCACGCAGACACAAAAAGAACACACCACACTCCTCACAGACACTCACCCGGAGGAAACCCACGCAGTCACAGAGAGAACACACCACACTCCTCACAGACAGTCACCCGGAGGAAACCCACGCAGACACAGGGAGAACACACCACACTCCTCACAGACACTCACCCGGAGGAAACCCACGCAGTCACAGAGAGAACACACCACACTCCTCACAGACAGTCACCCTGAGGAAACCCACGCAGTCACAGAGAGAACACACCACACTCCTCACAGACAGTCACCCTGAGGAAACCCACGCAGACACAGAAAGAACACACCACACTCCTCACAGACAGTCACCCGGAGGAAACCCACACAGACACAGGGAGAACACACCACACTCCTCACAGACAGTCACCCAGAGGAAACCCACGCAGACACAGAAAGAACACACCACACTCCTCAGAGACAGTCACCCGGAGTGGGAATTCAAACCCACAACCTTCAGGTCCCTGGAGCTGTGTAAGGGTCTTTGTGTAATGTATAATTGTAATTCAGATTTTTTATACTTTAAAAAATGAAGTACTAATACACAAGTATTCTACCGACACTTAATTGCTTATTATTCACTTACAGTTCCAACTGATAACATCAAAATCACCATCATTAAGTAATGGAAAACCAAACTCACACATACTTTGGATACAATATAATCCCCAAGAACAGATCAAATCAATGCACGTGCAGCACTTTTTCTTGGATGGAACTCCATTTTCAAACGGCTTAATTTTAGATCTTTTTTTTTTACTTAAATGAAAATGGTCTTTTTTAAAACAATGCAACATTCACCATAAAATGGCAAAATGCAGTCAGAATGTTTTAATTTATAATTACAATACACAAAAATGCTTTAAAACACATATGTACATGTTGCTGTGATGATAGCACACCCCAAAAAGTCGTATTTATGGATCATCATTTCTTATGAGAATGCATGAAAACAGCACATTTGCACAAGACTACCTTATTTTTACTGGCATCTTTTTTTAAAGTGTCAAACATTGCTGCAGGGCGCCTGTGAGGAAGCCTGGGGTGCCTAAGACACTCCTCTTGAAAGCCAGGCTACCAATCTGATAGAGTGTGT
>NC_089812.1:31489691-31494557 GCF_029633855.1 Hoplias malabaricus | reverse complement strand
TTTTATTGACATGGTCATCCCGTTCTCACATGATTCATCAGACAGTGGAAGAGAAATCTAAAAAAAAAAAGACATTGGGTAAATGGCTGTGGTTCATAAAACAACGGACGAAACGACGGATGGATGGAAGAACGAAGGGTTGGTTGGATGGACGAAGAGACGGACAGATGGAAGGACGTATATATGGACAGAGAAATACATGGACAAATGGAGGGTTCGATGGATGAATGGCTGGAGGAAAATTTGAAATTGTAGTTAACAGAACACTAAGGTTTGAGTTTATTTGCTTCTGGAGCTCCCCCTAGTGTCAATCAGTTTTACAGCACTGTACTGAAATCAGTGGGGAGGGGAAGAGGGGTGGGGTGATTTTTCTACCCTCCTCAGTAAGTTACATAGTGCAGTTTCTGCAGTGCTCAGCCAAGAGTAGCAATGACAGAGGCTCTATTTTCCCAGTAACAGGTCAAATAATACGGTGCTCCTTTAAATGTAGGAAAATATACCCATGGCCCAAATGTGGCCGTGAATGACTCAGGGTGAGTCTGGCTGCCTCAGCTCAGCCATGGACGGATGGATGTGTAAATGAGTGTAAAATAAACTGATTTAATTATGTAGAATAATGGGTTTTATTATCATTAAACCATGGAAACATGGTGGCCCTTCTGCACCTTACGTAAAGCTATCCTTTGCAGCACAACTCCAAGGTCTGTGAGTGACGGCTTATTCTTCTGCCACTCTGCACTGTCACGTCTGTATTCAGCAGCAGGAGAAAAGGAGAAACGTGACGATTCAATAGTTACCAGCCTTGCTCTGCTGAGAGACTTCACCACTGAGGGTCAGGCTTTTATAACACTTCCAAACAAGTGCAGTGTTGACAAAGCGATGACCTTGAATCACAGCGTGTATGCGCAGCAAAACACAGCTCCTATTAAAATTGTTAGTGAATTTACATTAAAGCGTTCTCAGATGCATTTCACTGAAGAATGCTTTGTAACGAACGTTGTATGACGTGTATCTAAGGGGATGTTGTTTCATTTTTTAACCTTCTCAGACCCACCGACGTGTCCGGACGTTCCTGAGGCCCATAGCATATCGCTAACTTCCTGATATCATTTTTCATTGTTTTCCATGTGTGTACATCGAAAAACTGTGGCATTTAAGGGGTTAAACTTTCGTTATATCTTTGTTTATGAGCAGGGCTAAAAAATTACTATATTTCTGTTTGTGAGCAATGGTTAATGGCATCTGCACAGACAGCAAGAACACCTCATTTCTCATGGCCTGCAGGCTCCAAGCTCATCTTGAATTACATACGCTACACTGCAACACAGTTGTATGGGGGTGACCTCTGCTGGTGGGCAGTGGTAATACACGCTACCTGAGATATTTCCCAGTAAACAAGGGACGTCCCTTGGACGTTCAAAATAGGTCTAAAAGTAGTCTGTCCGTCAAGGACATATTTTAAACGTCAACGGACGTCCACAATCCATCTTAATAAGTTAGTTAAATGGTGACCAATCGATAACGTCAGTGGACGTCTAAAACGCGTTTTATACAAGTAATTTATTTCGGGACCAATTAATAACGTCAATGGACGTCCAAAATACGTCTAATAGTCGTCTGTGTTTGGACGTCTTTTCAACTTTCATTTTCAACCTTAAAAGAACGTTGATTAGACGGCAGTCATTACGTTATTTCAACGTTAAATCAACGATTAATTGTTTACTGGGTTACAACTTGCTTAACCAAACCAAACCTACGACACTAACACTCCTTAGAGGAAAGTCAAATGTAGGATGTGTCCGGGGTTAATACTCAGTGTATATTACCTCATTATGAACCCAAAGGCTTATATGCATAAGCCTCTCAAACCTCACCGCGGGTCACTCGGGGCAAATATAGTTTGGAGTTTTGGCTAAAGTAATGCAGCTCATCTTTTCAGCTCGTTCAGGCGAATGTGCATGAATAATCGTGTGGAATGCAGAGGGAATAGGGACTGGAATGAGACGGGGGCTTATTTTAATCACTAGCATTTCTTTGAGCATTTGTCTTCCATTATTTATAATTGTGTTCCATTTTTATTTTACATCACGCTTTCTAACAGTTTTAATCAAATATGTGTCAAAGAAGAAATACATATTCATATCTGAGTTTACTTCAGGGCACTTTGACAATGTGTGAGTCCATTAAAGAATTTTATGAAGTATGTAAACACTCTTAAAGCTTCAAAACATACAGTTTGCTCCTAAAGCTGTATACGGAAATAAAGCTATTAAAACAACCGAGCTTTTATTCATTGTTTGGTCATATTTTCTGTTTGAATGAGGCACTGTACAGTGCACAATACTCAACATATATTATTTACATAAACCAGGCTTAAAGGGAAATGTCTTTTAAGTAGATCATTAAAAAGCTCATTCAGGCAGGTCTTATGTGAAAGAGTTAAAGGTTTCTAAAGAATCCTTCATAAAAGGTTTTGACAAAATATTGTTACAGAAATACAGCTGATATCTGACTTTCAAGGTTGGACTAAAATGTATTTTTTTAAATCCATTAAAGTCTCTATGACGAAACAGGGGTAGAGCCTGTTAAATATAACCCATTATCGATGCTGCTAGGTCGCTGTAAGATGTGTGGAGTCATATTAATATGCATTTCTGAATGCATAATTTATTGAAAGATCATTACCTAGAGCGTCAAAATACAAAATAAATAAGTCTGTGATATAAAGCATGATAATTAGGCAGAGGATATTTATAAACTTAGCTTTGCATAAAAGCTTGAGATTAGCTACAATTGCAAGCTAACCTCATTATACACATAAACTGATTTCCAAACTTGGCTTTGAAGAATATCTGAGGTGAATTATTACTGTTTTCAATCAGTGGTGTTGTGTGCAACGTTAGCTAACCTACTATTAGGTTGGCTGCCTGGAATCATTGGGCGCAAGGCGGGAATACACCCTGGAGGGGGTGCCAGTCCTTCACAGGGCAACACACACACTACGAACACTTTTGAGTCCTAATGTGTGTTTTTGGACCGTGGGAGGAAACCGGAGCACCCGGAGGAAACCCACGCAGACACTGGGATAACACACCAACTCCTCACAGACAGTCACCCGGAGGAAACCCACGCAGACACTGGGATAACACACCAACTCCTCACAGACAGTCACCTGGAGGAAACCCACGCGGACACTGGGAGAACACACCACACTCCTCACAGACAGTCATCCGGAGGAAACCCACGCAGACACAGGGAGAACACACCACACTCCATCAGACAGTCACCTGAAGGAAACCCACGCAGACACGGGGAGAACACACCACACTCCTCACAGACAGTCACATGCAGCGGGAATCAAACCCACAACCTCCAGTTCCCTGGAGCTGTGTGACTGTGACACTACCTGCTGCACCACCGTGCCGCCTCCGAGTATGAATATTTAACGTATTTCTTTCAGCTGCCTTGTCTACAGACGCTGTAGTAGGTCACAGTTTTAAACGTTTCAGTGGTGTAATTATCACTGCTTTGTCTTAGCGAATGGAACGCTGCCTGCCAGTTGACACACAAGCGACGCACAAGAGCTGCTGCCACCGTGCTGAAATCACAAACAAGGGGCTGCACTCACACACTTTCTCACATAGGGGGCACTGAATAACACGTCTAAATGCTGTTTTATCAGTGGAGAGGTTATTCAATTATAATTAGCTTCAATGTTTTATTTTTAGATCTTAAACAATTACAGAATTGCAGACTTTAGTGATATTATATTTTGCAATGAGCACGAATATATATTTGAATTGTAGACGCTGACCTTTGGTTCCTTTCATCACCACTGTAGACGCATTTAATTTGGTCAGAAAGCTGGGAGGGGTGGTGGAGTTCCTGACATTAGAAGCGGTTTTATATACGGACAGTTTACAGGTGGAGAAGTGTCGACCTTCACCGCCAGAGGTCGCGCTTCCTTCACTTTTCTCCCTGTAATGTGCTCTACAGCTGCACGTTAAGCCGGAGCCCGGTGAGCGGTCACGTGGTCTATACCTTAGCTCTCCTGACACCGCCCCCTCTCTCGGTAGAGAGTTTGACAGCGCTTTTCTGGAACCGCGAACCGAGGCGCTCGAGCTCACGCGCTGACATTCTCCTCCGGTCCTTCACTGTTTCCTTGTCCTTTTTTTTTCGCTATAGCTTTAAAGCTGCCGTGTGGAGGAGCGGGTGGATATGAGGACTAAGCGATAAGGGAGCTTCTTTTTGTCGTCCTGGTATTTTTTTGGGGGGGAGTATCTGCTTCACTGAGCACTTGTGTATTTCATACTTTGCCCGCGAAAAACTCCCAACATGTCTCGAGACCCAGAAGAAGTGAATAAGCTGACGGAAAGTACCTACAAGGTCAGTCTGAACACACATTAACTCATATTTCTTCTCTAATTATATTCCTCTTCCGCTGGATAAGATGTTTAACTTAGAATGACAAAGTTTAAATAGTTTTTTCTATTTTTTTTTCTTTTTTGGGGGGGGGGGGGGGCGTCGTGTTGAATCAGGTGGGCAACCGTCAACGGTTTTTTTTGTCAGTTGGTTACCTATTACTCTGGGTAATTGGGAAAACGTCCTTTTTCGTTTGTCAAATAGAGAATATGCGTATCAGTATTTAATTCAGTTAAGTATTTCAACACTGTAACAACTATATAGTGTTGAATACCATATTTAGATGTGGCACTAACAATCACAATATTGTATTTTGTCCAAATTACCCACCCTTATTGATCACCATGTAGGCACATACCAACTCTCATTATATCTCCAAATGCCTTACTTGTAAACTTGTTGTTTAGTTCCCAAAATAGCTGTTGTAGGACACGTAGGAGGAGA